>NC_084628.1:12074186-12374186 GCF_033978795.1 Nerophis ophidion | reverse complement strand
CATCAATGGTCCGATGACCATGGATGAAGTACTGGCTGTCCAGAGTCGGGACCCAGGATGTATATCCGTTGGGGACATCTCTACAATGCTGATCCGTCTCCGCTTAGGATGGTTTCCTGTGGACGGGACTCTCGCTGCTGTCTTGGATCCGCTTTAAACTGAACTCTCGCGGTTGTGTTGGAGCCACTATGGATTGAACTTTCACAGTATCATGTTAGAGCCGCTCGACATCCATTGCTTTCGGTCCCCTAGAGTGTGGGGGGGGGGGTTGCCCACATATGCGGTCCTCTCCAAGGTTCTCATAGTCATCATTGTCACTAGCGTCCCACTGGGTGTGAGTTTTCCTTGCCCTTATGTGGGTTCTTCCGAGAGTGTCGTAGTCCTACTGGTTTCTACAGTCCTTTGAGACATTTGTGATTTAGGGCCGTATAAATAAACATTGATTGATTGATTAAAAATTTCAGCTTTTCCTCATTACATACCATTTTGTTTGCTCTTTTTGCTTACATTTTACCATAGTTTTTTTTTTCCACATATAAAAATAGAATACGAATAATACAATAATTTTACTGCAAAAACACAGTGTGTCAATTATTCTTTCTGTACCAAAATTCTAAAGGCCTACTGAAACCCACTACTACCGACCACGCAGTCTGATAGTTTATACATCAATGAGGAAATATTAACATTGCAACACATGCCAATACGGCCTTTTTAGTTTACTAAATTGCAATTTTAAATTTTGCGCGAAGTATCCCGTTGAAAACATCAGTATGATGACGGGTGCGCATGACGTCTCGGGTTGTAGCGAACATTTTTTTTCCAGCCCGATCCCAGCTATAAGTAGTCTGCTTTAATCCCATAACTACACAATATTCTGGACATCTGTGTTGCTGAATATTTTGCAATTTGTTCAATTAATCATGGAGACGTCATATAAGAAGATGTAGATGGGAAGCGGTGTATTGCAGCTGCCTTTAGCAACACAAACACAGCCGGTGTTTCCTTGTTTACATTCCCGAAGGTGAAGCTTTACTATGGAACAGAGCGGTTAAGCGAACTTGGTTCCCGACCACATGTCAAATGGCAAGTTTCGGTCAGAAAATTGTGGTAATAAGTTGGCTCTTACCGTAGACGTGAGCGGAGCTTGCGTCGTTCCCCGTGCACCTGTCAAAGAAGCAGCTGCGTGGCTTCCCTCAGAGACACTGGCGTTCACCACAACCGTGGCCACACCCTTCCGACTTTCAAGTACGGCAGTATAATCTCACTACAACACTAGTAACACAATAAGCAGATAAGAGATTTTCCAGAATTATCCTAGTAAATGTGTCTAATAGCATCTGAATCGCTCCCACTGCCCAGTCTTTTTTTTTCTAGTACTTCACTCTAACTTTCCTCATCCACAAATCTTTCATCCTCGCTCAAATTAATGGGATAATCGTCGCTTTTTTTCGGTTTGAATCGCTCTCGCTGCTGGTGGCTATGATTGTAAACAATGTGAGGATGTGAGGAGCCCTACAACCCGTGACGTCACGCGCACATCGTCTGCTACTTCTGGTACAGGCAAGGCTTTTTTATTAGCGACCAAAAGTTGCGAACTTTATCGTCAATGTTCTCTACTAAACACTTTCAGCAAAAATATGGCAATATCGCGAAATGATCAAGTATGACACAGGACCTGCTATCCCTGTTTAAATAAGAAAATCTCATTTCAGGAGGCCTTTAATGTTCAAGTTACACATTAGACAGTGTTTAATATGGTTGTTGTAGTTTTTCCAATTGATTCATAAACAAATCAATTGGAAAAATAATATATTTAGATTTGAACTAGCTAAATTTGGTTAATATTCTAAGTATATTTTATTTTCATTAAAAGAGTGTCTAATACAAACCCAAAACCAGTGGAGTTGTCAAGTTGTGTAAATCATAAATAAAAACTGAATACAATGATTTGCAAGTTTTTTCAACTCATATTCAATTGAATACGCTACAAAAAAAAGATATTTAATGTTCGAACTGAGAAACTTTATTTTTTTTCAAAAAATCATCAACTTAGAATTTAATGGCAGCAACACATTGCAAAACAATTTGCACTTGGACCTTTTTAGCACTGTGTTACATGGCCTTTCCTTTTAACAACACTCACTAAATGTTTGGGAACTGAGGAGACCATTTTTTGATGCTTTTCAGGTGGAATTATTTCCCAATCTTGCTTGATGTACAGCTTGAGTTGTTCAACAGTCCGGGGTCTCCGATTGAATATAAATTGAAAAGGATTTGCAAATTTGCTTCCTCCCACCTCCAAAGACATGCACCTGGGGATAGCTTGATTGGCAAAACTAAATTGACCCTAGTGTGTGAGTGTGAATTTTGGCCCTGCGATAAGGTGGTGACTTGTCCAAGGTGTACGACGCCTTCCGCCTGAATGCAGCTAAGATAGGCTTCGGCACCCCCGCGACTCCAAAGGGGAGAGGCGGTAGAAAAATGGATGGATGGGATGTATTCTGTTTTTATGTACGATTTACACAACGTGCCAACTTCACAGGTTTTGGGTTTTGTGTAATAGATCAGGGGTGTCTAAACTTTCTCCACCTAGGGACGTATACTGAAAAGTCAAGAATGAAGGGCCATTTTGATATTTTTTTATTGAAAAAATTAAAAATGCTAAAAACAGATATTTATATTTATGTCAATTTAAGACTATCCTTTGTGTTAGAGGTGACTTATTTATTAGTTATTTGTTTTTTTCTTACATTTTGACTGTTGTTTTTGAAATATGTTATTTGAAAATACTCAACTTGTAAAATTTGAGCACACGTTAAGTCATGCTAAAATGTTTTGATACTTTGTTACAAGTATCGGAAAACAGCCTGAGTTTTTGCTTCGGATTATAAGAGAAAATTAATGGCATGGCACATCACTAATTAACACATTAGGAAAATTTGTTTTGACACCGGAAATTAGTTTGAAAAGTTTGACACAATTAATCACAATATTTTAATAAAAAAACTGGAACGATATGGCATCAGAGGGTTAGTCTTAAATTGGATAATAAATTATCTAATGAACAGGAAACAATACGTGAAGCTAGGCGAACACACTTCTACAATGCTAAATATTTCATGTGGTGTACCTCAGGGATCAATACTAGGACCTAAATTATTCAATCTCTATATAAATGACATTTGTAAAGTTACAAGAGATTTAAAGTTAGTATTATTTGCGGATGATACAACAGCCTTTTTTTCAGGAGAGAACACACAGTGGATAATACAAATAATAACAGAAGAAATGAACAAATTAAAAAAATGGTTTGACAAAAACAGACTATCATTGAATCTCAGTAAAACTAAAATAATGCTATTTGGTAACAGTAGAAAAGAAAGTCAAACACAAATACAAATAGACGGAATAGAAATTGAAAGAGTAAATGAAACCAAATTTCTAGGTATAATGATTGATGATAAATTGAACTGGAAATCTCATGTAAAAAATATACAACATAAAGTTGCAAGAAATACATCAATAATGAATAAAGCCAAATATGTTCTAGACCAAAAATCACTTTATATTCTCTATTGCTCGCTAGTGTTACCATATCTGAGTTACTGTGTAGAAATATGGGGAAATAATTACAAAACTACACTTCATTCACTAACAGTATTACAAAAAAGGTCAGTTAAAATAATACATAATGTTGGATATAGAGAACATATTTATTGAATCAAAGATACTGAAATTCCACAATATAGTGGAATTGCAAACAGCTAAGATTATACACAAAGCAAACTATAACCTGCTTCCCAAGAATATACAACAATTCTTCTCAACAAAAGAAGAGAAATATAATCTTAGAGAAAAATGTAATTTAAAACATTTGTATGCACGTACAACACTTAAATCTTCAGTATATCAGTATGTGGAATTAAATTATGGAATGGATTAAGCAAAGCAATCAAACAATGTACTAATATGATCCACTTCAAGAAACTCTTCAAACTGGAAGTGTTAACAAAGTACAAAAATGAAGAACCATGATAAACATTCTGATTTTACTCACTCATTCATTCTCAAAATAATCGGATTTATTTCATTGTATGGATTAAAATTTAAGCAATTATTTATTTATTTATTTGTATTGTGATTACTTATTACTTATGGAGTATACATTGTGAATACATTGAGAACAGGAAGTGAACAAAAGTTTTAGCAACTGTTATGTAAAGAAAAGGGGTAGGATTAAATAAGCTCTGCTTCTTCCTCCTCCTTTTCGAACATGTTGAAAAGAGAAACTGGAAATTGTGATGTATCATGTTGTATGCTTGCATGTTCGAAATAAACTCAAACTCAAACTCAAAGTTATCCTATGCAAAAGGTGGTATTTTACACCCCTTACTTTAAAGATTGTTAAAGTCCATTAGAATTATTTATGCAAAAGGCACAGCTTGGGGGGGATGTTGTACCAGGGTCCCAAGCTATTTTTTTCCCGCTATTTAAATATGTAACATTTAAAAGAAAAAATGTCATGAATGTCCAGGTAAAATTAATATAGCTGTGAAAGTTCAATAATAGGGTTGCTTGAAATGAATGACTGCAATGAGGTGGCGACTTGTCCAGGGTGTATCCCGACTTCAGCCTGAATGCAGCTGGAATAGCTTCCAGCAACCCCAAAAGGGATAAGAGGTAGAAAATGGATGGATGTCTAAGACACCTCTTATCAAAAATGCAAAATGGTTCGTTCCACCTGGATAGCGGCAAAACCACAGCAGCTTGAAACATTTCACTCAACACAGACGTCATATTGTCATCAATTCTCACCTTTCAGCATTCACACACGGCACTGGTATTTTGGAACAATAATGAAGTAATGGAAGAAAGATAAAGAGATTGTGACATGGCAGCATAGGCGAAAGGTATGTACAGTTATGTTCATAATAATAGCATTGTGTTTAAAAAGGTGAGTAAACCTCACGATTCTTCAAATAAATTGTATTTTAATGAACACAAATGCATTGGGGACACTGCACATTATGTTTCAGAGCCAGAAAATTGGAAAAAAAAAGTAATTCAATTTGATAATATTCAGCAGAAAGTCAAGAAATATAAAACGAAAAAATAGCAGTGTTGACATATTTATTTACAAAACTCAAATCAATCAATCAATGTTTATTTATATAGCCCCAAATCACAAATGTCTCAAATGACTGCACAAACCATTACGACTACGACATCCTTGGAAGAACCCACAAAAGGGCAAAGAAAACTCACACCCAGTGGGCAGGGAGAATTCACATCCAGTGGGACGCCAGTGACAATGCTGACTATGAGAAACCTTGGAGAGGACCTCAGATGTGGGCAACCCCCCCCTCTAGGGGACCGAAAGCAATGGATGTTGAGCGGGTCTAACATGATACTGTGAAAGTTCAATCCATAGTGGCTCCAACACAGCCGCGAGAGTTCAGTTCAAAGCGGATCCAAGACAGCAGCGAGAGTCCCGTCCACAGGAGACCATCTCAAGCGGAGGCGGATCGGCAGCGTAGAGATGTCCCCAATCGATACAGGCGAGCGGTCCATTCTAGGTCTCGACTCTGGACAGCCGGTACTTCATCCATGGTCATCGGACCAGACCCCCTCCACAAGGGAGGGGGGGACATAGGAGAAAGAAAAGAAGCGGCAGATCAACTGGTCTAAAAAGGAGGTCTATTTAAAGGCTAGAGTATACAGATGAGTTTTAAGGTGAGACTTAAATGCTTCTACTGAGGTAGCATCTCGAACTGTTACCGGGAGGGCATTCCAGAGTACTGGAGCCCCAAATATACTGTATAAACTAAGAAAGGCCTGCAGATTCAACTTTTATGAGAATCATTAACTACCACGGTTTCTGATAACTACTTACCATCTCTGGCACATGCAGTCCACCAGCTTCTGGCACCGGTCAACAGGTATTGCAGCCCAGGATAATTGTACTATGTTCCACAATTCCTCTGCATTTCTTGGTTTTGCCCCATGAACAGCATTTTAATGTCAGGCCACTCCATTACTTAAACTCTGTTTTGTCTGGAACCAGGATTTTGCTCACTTGCTGGTGTGTTTGAGGTCATTGTCTTATTGAAACATCCATTTCAAGGGCAATTCCTCTTTAACATACGGAAACATGACATTTTCCAGTATTCTGTTGTACCGTGTTTTACGGACTATAAGTTGTATTTTTTTTTTCATAGGTTGGCCAGGAGTGTGACTTATACTCAGGAGCGACTTATGTGTGAAATTATGAACATATTACCGTAAAATATCAAATAATATTATTTAACTCATTCACATAAGAGACTAGACGTATAAGATTTCATGGGATTTATCGATTAGGAGTGACAGATTGTTTGGTAAACTTATAGCATGTTCTATATGTTATATAATTATTTGAATGACTCTTACCATAATATGTTACGTTAACATACCAGGCACCTTCTCAGTTGGTTATTTATGCGTCATATAACGTACACTTATTCAGCCTGTTGTTCACAATTCTTTATTCATCCATCCATCCATCTTCTTCCGCTTATCCGAGGTCGGGTCGCGGGGGTAGCAGCCTAAGCAGGGAAGCCCAGACTTCCCTCTCCCAAGCCACTTCGTCTAGCTCTTCCCGGGGGATCCCGAGGCGTTCCCAGGCCAGCCGGAAGACATAGTCTTCCCAACGTTTCCTGGGTCTTCTCCGTGGCCTCCTACCGGTTGGACGTGCCCTAAACACCTCCTTCGGGAGGCGTTCGGGTGGCATCCTGACCAGATGCCCCAACCACCTCATCTGGCTCCTCTCGATGTGGAGGAGCAGTGGCTTTACTTTGAGCTCCTCCCGGATGGCAGAGCTTCTCACCCTATCTACAAGGGAGAACCCCACCACACGGCGGAGGAAACTCATTACGGCCGCTTGTACTCGTGATCTTATCCTTTCGGTCATGACCCAAAGCTCATGACCATAGGTGAGGATGGGAACGTAGATCGACCGGTAAATTGAGCGCTTTCCCTTCCGGCTCAGCTCCTTCTTCACCACAACGGATCGGTACAATGTCCGCATTACTGAAGACGCCGCACCGATCCGCCTGTCGATCTCACGATCCATTCTTCCCCCACTCGTGAACAAGACTCCTAAGTACTTGAACTCCCGGAGATGGCACTCCACCCTTTTCCGGGAGAGAACCATGGACTTGGATTTGGAGGTGCTGATTCTCATTTATTTTATTTATTTTAAATTGCCTTTCTAATGTCTACTCTTGGTTTTGGGTTTTATCAAATACATTCCCCCCAAAAATGGGACTTATACTCCAGTGTGACTTATATATGTTTTTTTCCTTCTTTATTATGCATATTCGGTAGGTGCGACTTATACCCCGGAGCGACTTATACTCCGAAAAATACGTTACTCAAACTGATCCATGATCCCTGGTATGCGATAAATAGAACCAACACCATAGTACGAGATATATCATGATGCTTGCACCACCATGCTTCCCCGTTTACACTGTGGACTGAGGCTTGAATTCAGTGTTTGCAGGACGTCTGACAAACTGTCTGTGGCCCTTGGACCCAAAAAGAACAATCCTACTTTCTTTTTAGGCCAGTCAATGTGTTCTTTGGCAAATTGTAACCGCAAGTCTTTTTTTTTTTTTTTTTTAACAATGGGACTTTGTTGGGGCTTTTTGCTTGGTAGCTTGCATATACATTGTCTGATTGTTACAGTACTCACAGGCAATCTTAGATCTTCTTTGATCTTCCCGGACCTGATCATTGGCTTAGCATTTGCCATTTTGGTTATTCTCCGATCCATTGGAATAGTCATTTTTCTTTTTCTTCCTCGCCTTTCTGGTTTTGGCTGCCATTTTAAAGCGTTTGATATAATTTTATTCTTTATAGGTTTTCCCACTTTTGTTAATGTTTTAATCAAAGAACGTTCTTCTTCTGAACAGTGTCTTTAACAACCCATTTTTACTCAAATTAGGGCTGTGCGATAAGCCTTTTTTTAATATCTCTGTATTTTTAGGCCATATCGCGATACACAAAATATATATATCGATATTTTGCCTTAGCCTTGAATGAACACTTGATATATATAATCACAGCAGTATGATGATTCTATGTGTCTACATTAAAACATTCTTCTTCATACTGCATTAATATATGCTCCTTTTAAACTTTCATGCAGAGAAGGAAACCACAACTAAGCCAATTGACCAAAACTGTATTTATTAAACAGTTATTAAGCCGTGGCACAAACATTCATGTCATTTCAAAACAGAAAGTGCAAGATTGTCAGATGCATTTTAAAACAAGCTATAAGTGCACTTTTGTGCATGATGTCACAAAGATGACATATCAAAACAACACTAAATTAAAGTGCACTTTTTGTACAGAACACCACTTCAATAGTTAAAAACAAATAATGTGCACTTTTGTGCATGATGTCACGCAATATATTTCAATAAGTGTCACATAAAAATGAGCTGCATATCAAATAGTATACAGTATGTCCTACGGTGTTGATGTGGAAATAGTTGCTTCGGCATTTTGTGGGTGTGGCACCGGACGGAGATGTTGACATGCAGAGTTTGAAGCACTCTTCATTCTCTAGCGGGTGACTTTTCAAATGATGCAACAAATTTGCAGTGCTTCCACCACATAAGTGTTCAACATATTCCTGCTTGAAGCCAAAATACCACCAGACGATGAACCCCGTGCTGTTTGACTTGGGAATTAATTTTTCCTCCATTCATTACCAGAGTCGCACCTTCTCTCTCTCGTATTACCACTCGCAACACACCATTAGCATCACAGCTAATGTTAGCATGTCACTACCGCTCTGCTCGGGGAGGCCGTGTGACGGTCTACGCGTGACACATGTAAGAAGGTGCGCTTGTTTTAAGTCTCTGTGAGAAGGAGAGACGAAAAAAAGAGTGAGAAACGCATGCAGTTTAATGCCCGCAGCTAAAAGCAACTGCATGAGGACGTATACTCGAATATCACAATATAGTCTTTTTCTATATCGCACAGAGTATATCGATATATCACCCAGCCCTAACTCGAATTATTGCATGGAATTGGTAAAAAACAGCTTTTTAAAAACACATGTAAAAATTAAATTTTTGTAACTTTTTTAAAGACAGGATTGTTTTTTTATTATTATTATTATTGTTTTTTTTAATATAAAAAAACCAGTTTTTCTTTTTGTTTTTTTAACAAAATAAACTTGCTGGAATATTCGGGGTGTAAAAAAATAGATTCTTAATCAATTTAGAACAAAAAAAAATATCAAAAATCAAATATTGTATTTTTATTTTTTTACACCCCTATTATTACAGCCAGTTTAAAAAAAAAAGAAAAGAAAACCAGCTTTTTATACAAACAAAACCAATTAAAATAAAAACATGTTAATCCTGTCTTTCAATCAATCAATGTTTACTTATATAGCCCTAAATCACTAGTGTCTCAAAGTAAAAAAAGTAAATTAAAAAAAAGAAGTTTTTCCATCTATCCATCCAATTTCTACCGCTTATCCCTTTCGGGTTGCGGGGGGTGCGCTGGAGCCTATATCAGCTACAATTGGGCGGAAGGCGGGGTACACCCTTAACAAGCCGCCACCTCATCACAGGGCCTACACAGATAGACAGACAACATTCATATGTTTTTAAAAAGCTGTTTTCTACCAAGTCCATGCTATAATTCCTTTTTTAGGGCATGTAAACATACCAAGTGTGTGTGTGTATGGGGTGCAGTCGTTGGGTTTAGGGTGGGAGTGGGGTGTGAGTCTTGTGTATGGGGGTCCTTTGCCCCTGGGCACAGTAGTGAATGACCACTATGATAGTGACTTGGCTTTACTCTTTGAAACACAAGTTTTGCGCACATTCATGACACATTACAATCATGTTGTTCTTTTTCTTTGACCCCTCTTTCTGTGGCAGCATCGGAGAAAGTTGTATATGTAAAGAAACTACGATGAGTTCAAGGAACGCTGAAATTAGTAGGACAAAACGGTGCATGCCAGATACTCTCATCAGTGAAGCATGTATAACATAAACAGTGGGATTTCTAACAATTAGGAAGGTTTGTGTCATGTTTGTTCTCGTCCAGAAAATATATTAAAGCAAAAATCTATTTTTTCTTCATATGTTTCCACTTTCACACAGCTCTGAAAGAGGTCCAGGGAGCCACTAGGGCGGCGCTAAGGAGCCCCGGGTTTCCGACCCCCACCTTAACATGCTACACATGTAATAGTAAAGAGCGAAATGGGCACACAAACAAAACTTTGGCCGTGCATGGGACCTCTATGGCAGATACAGTCTGGTGTGCCGTGGGAGATTATGTAATTTCACTTATTTGGGTTAAAAATATTTTTTGCCAACCAGTAAGTATAGTCTGCAAATTATGTGTTGTTGTTGAGTGTCGATGCTGTCTCGATCTCAGCAGAGTAACCATATCAGTAGGTGGCAGTCGGTAGCTAATTGCTTTGTTGATGTCGGAAAAAGCGGGAGGCAGCGTGTAGGTAAAAAAGTATTTAATTAAAAATCAACAAAAGGTGAGTGCCCCTAATAAAAGGCATTGAAGCTTAGGGAAGGCTATGCAAAACGAAACTAAAACTGAACTGGCTGCACAGTAAACAGAATGCTGGACGACAGCAAAGACTTACTGTGGATCAAAGACGGCGTCTACAAAGTACATCCAAACCAATTTGACAATCAGCAATGTCCCCACAAAAGGATTAAAAACAACTTAAATAGCGTTGATTGCTAAAACAAAGCAGGTGCTGGAAAAAGCGCTCAAAGAAAGACATGAAACTGCTACGCGAAAATACCAAAAAAAGACAAAAAGTCACTAAAATAGGAGTGCCAGACAAGAACTAAAACTACAATCAGGAAAGCAGCAAACAACTCAAAATAAGTGAGGGTGTGATGTGACAGGTGGTGACAGTACACCTACTTTGAGACAAGACCTATATTGATGCACGGTTTGCTTATGGTTTCAAGTCATATCCAACAATTGCGACAACGACTTTTTACCTTTAACTGAGTTCAGTTTTTTAATGATTTCTGCTGGTGGTGTGCCTCCGGATTTTTTCAACACAAAAAATTTAATTCAAGTACTCCCTAATCAGAGCAAAGCATTTTTGGTTGAAAAAAAGAGATAAAGAAGTAAAATACAGCACTATGTCATCAGTTTCTGATTTATTAAATCATATAACAGTGTGAAATATTGCTCATTTGTAGTGGTCTTTCTTGAACTATTCGGAAAAAAGTATATAAAAATAATTAAAAACTTTTTGAAAAATAAACAAGTGATTCAATTATAAATAGCGACTTCTACACATTGAAGTAGAGATGCGCAGATAGGCAATTATATCATCCGCATCCGCTACACCAAGGTCGTTATCCACCCGCCGTCCACCCGAACCAACATTTTATCAGGACCGTACCCGCCCGCCAACCGGCCGCTGAAATACATCAGAAATTGTCCGCTTTTACCACTCACAGAGCTATTTAAACCTGTTTCACAGAGTAATGTAGTCAATTGGAGTAGCTAACGTTCCCGCGACTAACCATTTGCGTTCATCCTGATTATAAGAATATGGGCGTGCTGTGAAGCCATTGCCTTAGACACCTTCAATAACATGTGCGAACCGATTGTTGGTCCGACAACATGTTGTGTGCAGCTTCAGCAAATACACGTTCAAGATTGAAAGGCATACTGGGTGATACAGAGTACACTGAAAGTTGTGATATAAACAACTTTAACACTTACTGATATGCGCCACGCTGTGAAGCCACACCCAACAAGATTGACAAACACATTTTGGGAAAACATCCTCACAGTAACACAACATAAACGCAACACAACAAATACCCATAATCCTTTGTATCCGTGACACTTCCTGAATATATTTTACACCCCTGCGCCCGCAACCCCGGGGGGGTGGCGGGATTTGCTGCTAGCGGGGTGTATAAAATAGTCAGGAAGTGTCATGAATACAAAGGATTATGGGTATTTGTTGTGTTGCGTTTATGTTGTGTTACTGTGAGGATGTTCTCCCAAAATGTGTTTGTCGTTTTTAAGTGGTTTGGCTTCACAGCGTGGCGCATAGTAGTAAGTGTTAAAGTTGTTTATATCACAACCATTAGTGTACTCTGTGTCACCCAGTATGCCTCGCAGTCGTGTGTGTGTTGCTGCAGAAGCCACACACAACATGATGCTGGACTGACAAACAGATCGTACGTGTTGTAGGCGATAAAGTCAATGGCTTCATAGCACCCCCTAATACTTATTATCTGGATGATTACCGGTAGTCATTCTAGAGAATATTAGCGTCCCCTATTGTCTTCTTCGCTTTGTGACACGGGTCTTAAACGGCTCTATGAATGGTAAAGAATACCGATCCCTGAACCATGTATATCAAATATTTCCGGATGGTTCAACCGCCACCCGCCCGAATCTAATTAAAATCTATTTTTTTGTCATGTCACCCACCCGACCCGCGGTTTATCCGCGGTATCCGCGGATGAGACCGCAAACCGCGCCATCTCTACATAGAAGTAATCATCAACTTAAAGTGCCCTCTTTGGGGATTGTAATAGAGATCCATCTGGATTCATGAACTTAATTCTAAACATTTCTTCACAAAAAAAGAAATCTTTAACATCAATATTTATGGAACATGTCCACAAAAAAATCTAGCTGTCAACACTGAATATTGCATTGTTGCATTTCTTTTCACGGTTTATGAACTTACATTCATATTTTGTTGAAGTATTATTCAATAAATATATTTTAAAAAAAGTTTTTGAATTTTTGCTATTTTTAGAATATTTTTTAATAATCTCACGTACCCCTTGGCATACCTTCAAGTACCCTCAGGGGTACGCGTACCCCCATTTGAGAACCACGGCTCTATGGGACTATTGCTGGTCATGGAAACACTGGTAACTGTATCCCATGCAACAGGCGACAGTTAAAGGCTGAACAACAGGTTGTTATTTTACTTTTTTTCTGATATGTGATGAAGGACGACTTTACTGGCACAGTTCACCCGACATGTCAAACCTGCTCCCTTGCGTCAAGATAAAATGCGGCCGTTCTCGCTTTTCCACAGCATTATTAGGCTAAACTCATTCGGAAATATCTGTATGCCTTTATTCAATAAGGAGGAAACCGACGAGCGATCATTTCCGGACGGGCATTGACACACCTGTATGTGTAGCGCTCGGCTGGCAAACAGTGCGGTCATAAAATAAACACTTGTGCACATCCTGCTGAGACGCCAGCAATGCGAGGTGATTACAATGATCAGAAGCACAATGCCCTCACGCTGCAGTTATGCTTAGCATCTACAAACAGATGTTAATGTGCCAATATGGCCTTTTTATTCCCCTTGCCCATGTGACGCTGTTGAGTCACCTCAAAACAAGATCAAGAGTAATATCAGGCCATCATTGGGTGGGAGGGGTCTCCTCCATTCACCAGGTGTGCTCGATAACCCTTCATTAAAGATTCCTCTCGCTCTACGACGGCAAACGACCTGCAGCGCTTTACTTAATAATCAATCTGCGCAATAACTCACCGGATTTTATTGGCGTCGCATGACGCGCGAACACGCAGACGGGGGTTTTAAACGCTGACATTCCCTGCAACAATGTTTGGCTCCGGTTGCACGGGCAATAAATCTCGGCTGCACCTTCGTGTCAGATAGGCCGGTTGGAAGCTACGCAGTCGTAATTGCATAGTTTTGCCATGAAGAATGATTTTTTTTTTTTCAATGTACGATGTTTACAGTCGTCCTCGTTTCTGATGCAAGCAAATGACACGCTCGCTTTGTTGTGTTTTTAGCTATCCGGCCCTTTTTAACGGAATATTACCATATTTTCCGGCGTTTTTTAAGCCGCACCCACCAAATTTTACAAGAAATAATTATGTTTATATATATATATACTATATTGCCAAAAGTATTTGGCCACCTGCCTTGACTCACATTTAAACTTGAAGTGCCATCCCATTCCTAACCCATAGGGTTCAGTATGATGTCAGTCCACCCTTTGCAGCTATTATAGCTTCAACTCTTCTGGGAGGGCTGTCCACAAGGTTACGGAGTGTGTTTATAGGAATTTTTGACCATTCTTCCCAAACTGCATTGGTGAGGTCACGCACGGATGTTGGTCAAGAAGGCCTGGCTCTCAGTCTTCGTTCTAATTCATCCCAAAAATCTTCTTTCGGGTTCAGGTCAGGACTCTGTGCAAGCCAGTCAAGTTCATCCACACCAGACTTTGTGGACCTTGCTCTGTGCAAGCCGCAGGGTTCAAAGCGTGGGAAAGAAGTAGCAGCTTATAGTCTGAAAAATACAGTAAATTTCATGCAATGTCATTATTTATTGTCATGGTCGTACAGCAAAAGCTTTTGGTTCATGTCTTAAAGCAGTGTTTCTCAACCATAAGGCCGGGGCCTATTGTGGGGCCAAGAGGGCCACCAAAATGTATTTGTTTTTCAACTGTGGTCCTTGTGGGCCGCAGTGGTTGTCAGTTGTAATACAATATTTCACCACTTGTGGCAGTAATGACAATATCAATTGACAATATTTTCATTCGCACTTAAATTTTTGGACAGTATAGTTTAAAAACATATGTATTATTATTATCATTTCAGCAATGCGTAATTGTATGTACATTTATGTTTCTTGGAGTTTTTATGAGTCCCTTTTTGCAGAATATTGGATTGGTAATTCATTTCGTAATCAGCCTGACCTAAGCCTTAATAACAATTGTGGCAGTCGCTTCCTAGCACCTCCACGTGCAGGGTTTTAACAAGGTTTTAATAATCAATTGTTGTAACAAAGTCTTTCTCCAGCACAACGTGACTTTTTAGTCACGTCCGTATCCTCTCTCTCTCTCTGCTCCCGGCTGCTTACTGTTAAAGACAACAGATGATTATATTATCACGTACCACCTGTGAAATATAATCACCTGTCAGCTGTGTCTTGCCGTCAGTACATGCCCCGCCCCTATCCAATGGTGCGCCTCCCTCAAACCCATCGACAGAGGCGGTGACCTTTGCTCCTGCAGGCACTCTGATCACACTCTCCCTCCACAAGAATATATGTGATTAATACATGGTTTCACAGCATTTGACTTGGTTAATCCTGTTAAAGGGGAACATTATCACAATTTCAAAAGGGTTAAAAACAATAAAAATCAGTTCCCAGTGGCTTGTTTTATTTTTCGAAGTTTTTTTCAAAATTTCACGCCTCCCGGAATATCCCTAGAAAATGCTTTAAAGTTCTTGATTTTCGCTATTTGCGATGCGATTGTCCATTTCCTTGTGACATCATACAGGGCTGCCAATACAAACAACATCGTGGTTACCACAGCAAGATATAGCGACATTAGCTCGGATTCAGACTCGGATTTCAGCGGCTTAAGCGATTCAACAGATTACGCATGTATTGAAACAGATGGTCGGAGTATGGAGGCAGATAGCAAAAACGAAATTGAAGAAGAAATTGAAGCTATTGAGCGAATAGCTATTGACGTTATTCGCCCATAGCATGGTTGTACCTAATGAAGTGGCCATAGCATGGCTGCCTTATTAGCATCGCCGGTAAAATGTGCAGACCAAACGGTCAGGACTTTCGCATCTTGTGACACTGGAGCAACTTAAATCCGTCGATTGGTAAGTGTTTGTTTCGCATGAAATGTGGGTATCTAGTTTCAAATGTACATACAGCTAGCATAAATAGCATGTTAGCATCGATTAGCGTAGCATGTTAGCATAGATAAACTGTCAGTCATGCCGTGACCAAATATGTCTGATTAGCACATAAGTCAACAACATCAACAAAACTCACCTTTGTGATTTCGTTGACTTAATCGTTGGAAATGCATCTGCAGGTTATCCATACATCTCTGTGCCATGTCTGTCTTTGCAGCGCCGGTCAAATGTGAAGACACTGGCACATTCAATGGGGGTCTGGCGGCAGATTTCTTGCCAGTGGTGCAACTTGAATCCCTCCCCGTTAGTGTTGTTACACCCTCCGACAACACACCGACGAGGCACGATGTCTCCAAGGTTCCAGAAAATAGTCGAAAAAACAGAAAATAACAGAGCTGAGATCCGGTGTGTGTAATGTGAAAATGAAAATGGCGGGTGTGTTACCTCGGTGACATCCCGTTCTGACGTCATCGCTAAAAGACCGATAAACAGAAAGGCGTTTATTTTGCCAAAATTCACCCATTTAGAGTTCGGAAATCGGTTAAAAAAATACATGGTCTTTTTTCTGCAACATCAAGGTATATATTGACGCTTGCATAGTTTTGGTGATAATGTTCCCCTTTAAACTGTTAATAAGTTAGATATAATTACCGATTATGATTACAAAATCAAGAGTACGATGACTAATTTTGCAATGGAAAAGTTGGGCCCCAGGGTCAAAAAGGTGAAGAACCCCTTTTCTAAAGCATGGTCACCTTTGACACATCAAATCTACATAAATTGTGAATGAACTATTACAGTACAAAGTGATGATGTCATCCAGCATTGCAGGTCACATCTTTTTACAGAAAAGTATACATTCTGTCTGTCATTAACTCTTTGTATTTTAGCAATAGAGACTCTTGTATTTCCTGTCGATTAGGGATTAAGGGACTCCAATTTTTGACATTTTATTCTTGACTTTTTGCAATTCTTGACTTTCAACACATTTGTTGTATATCTTTTGTTTTATATCGGCGCTGTAGTCTAATGTTTGTGCATGTTTGGCTCCCGGGAGGCACAAAATCCAGATCTAGAACCAGAAGCCCACAAAAAAGCACAACAAAAGTCACGAAAGTGGCAAAAAAAACACGTGAAAACAAGAGGGAAACACCAGGAACACAAAACGATGAGCACAGAGCTCTACAGCGTCACCATCTTAGGAAAAAAAAAAAAAAGTTTATTATTATTTCTCATCTTTTGAGCAATCGAAAGAGGGTTGCAATTGTGAGAATGCTTTGTGTTCCGAAAACTGCACACCGGCTGAAATTAAAATAAAAAAAATGGATAGCAAACGAAACCATAACAAATTAACGTTTGAAAAGATAGTCGCTGCAATGGCATGTAAAACTGGGTGCCTTTGATTACCACCAAGGTAATAATTTGTGTAATTTACAACAAAATATGTTTATACAGTGTAACCTGCCCATAGTCATATTAGTTTCACATGAAAATGATGTAATATTTGGTGTGCATACTTTTACATTTAAACATGCCAGCAATCACAAAGGATACAAAAGACTTTGACTCTTGTTTGATTACTCAATTTATTATTACAACACAGTCCCTCACCGTCCCCGCCCTTCCGGGGCCAGTGTTTTGCAACCGGCGGCTGCTGCTGCTGATCCCCGCCGTTTTTATAGCAAAATGATTGCTTACATCAGGGGTGTCCAAAGTGCGGCCTCGGGGCCATTTGCGGCGTGCAAGTCATTCTTTTAGCGGCTCTTCGGCACGTTCTATAAATACAATTAAACAAATTTAAAAACATAAAAAGTGGTATAAAGAGTAAACAGGTGAAATGTAACAATAAAATGTTAAAATGTTTACTCTAATAACGCCAAAGATGCAATGCAGGCTGTTTTTTTTCTTTAAAAAATAATAAGCCAAATGATTGCTTACATCAGCGGTGTCCAAAGTGCGGCCTCGGGGCCATTTGCGGCGTGCAAGTCATTCTTTTAGCGGCCCTTCGGCACGTTCTATAAATACAATTAAACCAATTTAAAAACAAAAAAAGTGGTATAAAGAGTAAACAGGTGAAATGTAACAATAAAATGTTAAAATGTTTACTCTAATAACGCCAAAGATGCAATGCAGGCTGTTTTTTTCTTTAAAAAATAATAAGCCAAATGATTGCTTACATCAGTGGTGTCCAAAGTGCGGCCTCGGTGCCATTTGCGGCGCGGAAGTCATTATTTTAACGGCCCTACGGCACGTTCTATAAATACAATTAAACAAATTTAAAAACATAAAAAGTGGTATAAAAGAGTAAACAGGTGAAATGTGACAATAAAATGTAGTAATGTATACTCTACGCCAAAGCTGCCATGCAGGCTGTTTTTTTCTTAAAAAAATAATAATGAATCGAAATCAATGTCATTGTGAATTACTGACCTATTCAAGGCTCCATTTACGTCACATTCAATATTCCACTTTAAGATAATCTTTGGGAAAAATGTTGCATATTTTGTGTTTGACATATGAAAAACTAAGCTTTTTTTTTTTTGCTTTTTTTTTTTAAGGAAAAGCCTAAAACGAATAAACAAAAAATATAAACAAAAATAAAACTTAGAATTGACGGATAGATCTGAAGATGATCTCGAGATTATTATTTTTAAAGTAAAAAACATAAAAAAAATAAATATATATATATATATATATATATATATTTAACACTTTAGAGAGTAGAACCATTTTGGATTCCCAATCATTTTAGTGTAATTTTTTATTTTTTTTTAAATACCATTGCCCCCCCAAAAAAACAATTAAAATCAATGTTGTTATGAGTTATTGACCTTTTTAAGGCTCCAATTATCATATAATCTTAAAAATTCCACCTAAAAATGTTATTGGGTGAAAAATTGCATATTTTCAGTTTTTTTCCATCAAAAAATGGGTTTTATTTGACAAAAAGAGCATTTTTTAAAATTATTATTATATTGACAGCTAGACCTAATGTTGATCTAGAGATTTAAACCTTGAATAATAATGGAAATATTATTACTAAATAATGACACATTTTTTATATATTTTTTTGACCAAAACCCTTTGGAATCCCTGTGATCAAGCCTGAGTGGAGGCCTAAATGTATATTTCTTATACATATATTAGGTTTTGAAATAAAACATATCAAAATGACCCCGACTGGCTTTGATATTTTTAGTGTGCGGCCCTCAGTGGAAAAAGTTTGGACACCCCTGGCCTACATAAATTAATACACATCCTCTGAAATATTAATATGAATATGTAGCATTAAATCCCTTGGCGAAAAAGTACATTTTTTTGGCCTTGCCTTGATCTTTTTAAATTGCTGAAATCAAATGTTGGCAACGGCCAAAAGACCAACTTTATGTTTGGCCAAACTATCAACAGCATGTGGAAATGTCGGCCGTGAAGTTTCCACATTTAGCTCACTCTTGATACATCTCAACTTTGCCCAAAAAAATGTTTTACACCAGGTTTTTTGCGTGTACGCGTGCTTAATACAGTGTTTTTGTACAGGTGTTTTAGACAAGTACCAAAATTATTTCGATACGTTTTGTTACTTTTCTAAATAAAGGGGACCACAAAAAAAATGTATTATTGGCTTTATTTGAACAAAACATCTTAGGGTACATTAAACATATGTTTCTTATTGCAAGTTTGTCCTTAAATAAAAGAGTGAACATACAAAACAACGTGTCTTTTACAAACCCCGTTTCCATATGAGTTGGGAAATTGTGTTAGATGTAAATATAAACTGAATGCAATGATTTGCGAATCCTTTTCAACCCATATGCAATTGAATGCACTACAAAGACAAGATATTTGATGTTCAAACTCATAAAATGTATTTTTTTTGCAAATAATAATTAACTTAGAATTTCATGGCTCCAACACGTGCCAAAGTAGTTGGGAAAGGGCATGTTCACCACTGTGTTGCATCACCTTTTCTTTTAAAAACACTCAATAAATGTTTTGGGAACAGAGGAAACTAATTCTTGAGCTTTGAAAGTGGAAATATTTCCCATTCTTGTTTTATGTAGAGCTTCAGTCGTTCAACAGTCCGGGGTCTCCACTGTAGTATTTTACGCTTCATAATGCGCCGCACATTTTTGATGGGAGACAGGTCTGGACTGCAGGCGGGCCAGGAAGGTACCCGCACTCTTTTTTTACGAAGCCACGCTGTTGTAACACTTGTCTTGCTGAAAAAAGCAGGGGCGTCCATGATAACGTTGCTTGGATGACAACATATGTTGCTCCAAAACCTGTATGGACCATTCAGCATTAATGGTGCCTTCACAGATGTGTAAGTTACCCATGCCTTGGGCACTAATACACCCCCATACCATCACAAATGCTGGCTTTTGAACTTTGCGCTTTAACAATCTGAATGGTTATTTTCCTCTTTGTACCGGAGGACACCACGTCATCTGTTTCCAAATATAATTTGAAATGTGGACTCGTCAGACCAGAGAACACCTTTTCACTTTGCATCAGTCCATCTTAAGTGAGCTCGGGCCCAGCCTAGCTGGCGGCCTTTTTGGGATGTTGTTGATAAATGGATTTGGCTTTGCATAGTAGAGTTTTAAATTGCACTTACGGATGTAGCGACCAACTGTAGTTACTGACAGTGGTTTTATGAAGTGTTCCTGAGCCCATGTGGTGATATCCTTTACACACTGATGTCGTTTTTTGATGCAGTACCGCCTGAGGGATCAACTGTAATATCATCGCTTACGTGCAGTGATTTCTCCAGATTCTCTGAACTTTTTGATGACTTTACGGACCGCAGATAGAAAAATCCCTAAATTCCTTGCAATAACTTGTTGAGAAATGTTGTTCTAAAACTGTTTGACAATTTGCTAACAAAGTGGTGACCCTCACCCCATCCTTGTTTGTATATTACTTAGCATTTCACGGAAGCTGCTTTTATATCCAATCATGGCACCCACCTGTTCTCAATTAGCCTGCACACCTGTGGGATGTTCCATATGAGTGTTTGATGAGCATTCCTCAACTTTATCAGTATTTATTGCCACCTTTCCCAACTTCTCTGTCACGTGTTGCTGGCATTAAATTCTAAAGTAAATTATTATTTGCAAAAACGTTTTTTTTTTATCAGTTTGGACATCAAATATGTTGTCTTTGTAGCATATTCAACTGAATATGGGTTGAAAATGATTTGCAAATCATTGTATTCCGTTTATATTTACATCTAACACAATATCCCAACTCATATGGAAACGGGGTTTGTTTTAGTAAGTAAACAAAGAAGGGCTCCTAATTTAGCTGCTGACGTATGCAGTAACATAATGTGTCAATTTCTATTCAATTATTTTGTTAACATTATTAAGTGATAGAAAATTAATTAAACTACTCGTTCATTTACTGTTAATATCTACTTACTTTCTCTTTTAACATGTTCTATCTACACTTCCGTTAAAATGTAATAATCACTTATTTTTCTGTTGTTTGATACTTTACATTAGTTTTGGATGACACCACAAATGTGGGTATCAATCCGATACCAGGTCATTACAGGATAATACATTGGTCATATTCAAAGTTCTCATGTGTCCAGGGACATATTTCCTGCGTTCATAAACATAATATAAAAAAATGATATAAGATGTTGTGAAGCCCAAAAAATGTACGTAATCATAGTAATATCGACAGATGCACTACTGTACTTGGTATCATTACAGTGGATGTCAGGTGAAGATCCACCAATGGCGTTTGTTTACGTTTTGACGCAGGTGAACTACGGTGTGTAGTGAAGCATGTTTAGCTATCCCTCGTCCTGCAGGGATGATACTTGTATGGAACTTACTTTATTTGTCGCCATGGAGGCGAGGATTTGTCATTTAGAAGTAGCTAAAACACTGCCGACTGAGGCTGGACGTTAGCCTCTAGCTAGCTATCCATGTCTTAAAGCATATATTCCGGTGGGCGTTTCAGTGTTATAACTTCACCTTAATTGCTAGTTTTTAAGCCAAAATGCGTCTGTTTTCCCTTTTCTGTGCACACACTGTGTCTGTTTGTAAGTACTCCGTGATTGTGCACTGCCGAACATGCTCGTCTGCTCGTAAACCAGCAACGACGGGGGAGCTGGGGGTGGCGAAACAATACTTTTCAGAGGCGGTATAGTCCCGAATATAATTCATTAGTATTGCGGTACTATACTAATTTTGGTATACCGTACAACCCTAGTGTACGGAGTTGTAAAGACAAGCAGTCCTGTCATAAATTGTTTGTGAGTCAGTAAATTATATATGTCGGCCCAAATTGATTTGTGGTGCCACTTACATGAATGTACGGGAAACAGCTGACTCGCCAAAGCGTGATCACCAAAATGATCCAATGGAAGCTCACGAGACAAACATGTTCTGATTGTTTAGTACAAGATTTGGCATTCAAACTTTTGCACACTTCATGCCAATTCAAAGTGAAAAGGATATGATTTAATGCGCCATCGCAGCTATTCTCTAGAATCACAGTAAAGACACAACAGGCTCTCTAGGGGTTAAGCGGACAGGGTGCTGACAGATCTAAACAGATGCCAAAGCCCCTCCGCCTACCCCCATTCAGTCGACTCCTTTTTTTTTTTTTTCTAAGTCCTCGTTTTGTTGACTTGTTTATTTTTGGTTTCCACACAATCAAGAGCCTATCGAGCGTGTAAAGGAATCGCAGAGTAGACATAATATGGTGGTGGCAATTGAACGACAGGGGTACCATGGGACGAGACCCACCCCCCGCCCCCCTAAGCCCCCGAGCTGAATGCCAAGAATGGCTCGCGGGAGTGAAGGGTCCCAGCGGCACGAGCCGCCGACACTTAACAAGCGCCTTGCAGTTGTCCTCGGCCTTGACCCCGTCTCGTCTCAAGGCGTGTACGCAGCAAAAGCCTCAGGGATGTGATCGGGTTTATTATGGTGTACAGGACTTATGTCCCTGAAGTGTTGTCTTTTTGGAGACATGTGGTTTTCTAGGGTTGTACGGTATACCGGTATTGGTATAGTACCGCGATACTAATGAATCATATTCGGTACTACACCGCCTCTGAAAAGTACTGGTCCCACACCACCCCTGTACCTGAATGTAAACAAACGCCATTGGTGGAGCTACACCTAACTGTAATGATACCAACTACAATAGCGTATCTAGTCGATTTTACGATGATTACGTTAATATTTTTTGGCATTACATCTTCTTTCATTTAAAAAAAAATCATATTATGTTTATAAACTCAGGAAAAATGTCCCTGGACACATGAGGACATTGTGTCGTTGCTGGTTTACGAGCAGACGAGCATGTTCGGCAGCGCACAATCACAGAGTACTTACAAGCAGACACAGTGTGTAGACGGAAAAGGGAGAACGGATGCATTTTGGCCTAAAAACTAACGATAAAAGTGAAGTAAAACACTGAAACACCTTCAGAAAGAGATGCTGTAAGACATGGCTGGCTAGCTAGCGGCTAAAGTTCAGCTGGTCTCCATGGCGACAAATAAAATGAGTTTCTTACAAGTATCATCCCTGCAAAATGAGGAATAGCTAAACATGCTTCACTACACACCGTAGCTCACCGGTGTCAAAATGTAAACAAACGACACTGGTGGATCTATACCTAACATCAACTGTAATGATACCAAAAGTACAGGTGCGTATCTAGTCGATACTACAATTATTACGTCGGTGTTTTTTGGCATCACATCTTCTTTCGTTTTGTTTTTTTAATTTATATTATGTTTATAAACACAATAAATATGTCCCTGGACACATGAGGACTTTGAATATGACCAATGTATGATCCTGTAACTACTTGGTATCGGATTGATACCCACATATGTGGTATCATCCAAAACTAATGTAAAGCATCCAAGCGACAGAAGAAGAAGAATTAGTGATTATTACATTTTAACAGAAGTGCAGACAGAACATGTTATAAGAGAAATTAAACAGTAAATGAACAAGTAGATTGATAATTAATTTTCTACCACTCGTCCTTAATAATTTGGACAAAATAATAGAATGGGAAATGACAACATGTTACTGGATATATCAGCACCTAAATTAGGAGCTTTTGTTTGCTTACTTAATACTAAAAGACAAGTTGTCTAGTATGTTTACTATTTTATTTAAGGACAAGCTTGCAATAAGAAACATATGTTTAATGTACCCTAAGATTTGTGTTCAAATAAAGCCAATAATGCCATTTTTTTGTGGTCCCCTTTATTTAGAAAAGTATCCAAAAGCACCAAAAAGTATCAAAGTAATTTTGGTAACGGTACCAAAATATTGATATCGGGACAACACAAAGTCGCTAAATTTTCTTTTTCTTCTATGTCCCACTCTCCTTTGTGGAGGGAGTCCGGTCCGATCCGGTGGCCATGTACTGCTCGCCTGTGTATCGGCTGGGGACATCTCTGCGCTGCTGATCAGCCTCCGCTTGGGATGGTTTCCTGCTGGCTCCGCTGTGAACGGGACTCTCGCTGCTGTGTTGGATCCGCTTTGGACTGGACTCTCGCGACTGTGTTGGATCCATTATGGATTGATCTTTCACAGTATCATGTTCTCATATGTTCTCATAGTCATCAGTATCATCAGTATCACAGTATCATGTTCTCATAGTCATCATTGTCACCGACGTCCCACTGGGTCATTATCGTCACCGGTGTCGCACTGGGTGTGAGTTTTCCTTGCCCTTATGTGGGCCTACCGAGGATGTTTGTGCAGCCCTTTGAGACACTAGTGATTTAGGGCTATATAAGTAAACATTGATTGATTGATTGATTGACTAAATAGGCTTTGTGCTGAGTAACAAAACACATTCTGACCACTGGGGGTGCTGCAGGACGGGAATCGGTAGGCTGGCGTTTTCATGCAGGAGAATAACCTATAAAAGCAACAGCATCATGACAAGTTCTTTTCTGCACCATCTCTAAAATGTGCTTGTTTCAAAGCGTGTGATCCACCTAGTTTTGTTTTGAAACTCTCCAACTGTTACGTGCCAGCTCTTCACAATGCACCACATTGATGCAGGTGAAAAGAACAGAAAGTGACTAATGGCTAACTTGTTGTGGTGTTTTTAATGTTCTAGGCGCCGTAAAATTCCAGGCAGAGTCAAGCCAGGGCCTGACATGCCTGAAATCAAGAAATGATTTCCGCATGAATAAACTGCAGCTTCTGAAACAGTAAGTACAAATTGCATGTTGTAACTCTTTCCTTTTTAGTCTTTTTTTCAACTTTAAATCTGGTAATGCACATGTTGAACTACCCGAAATGTTTATTGGGCCATCTCAGGCAACTGCATTTCAGTTTTGTTCAAGGTTCCTATGCCGATTCATTTGGGTAACCAGACTGAAAGTAACAGGAGTGAGTTTAAGCATATAATCACAAAAATGCTAATGAACATAAAAATATTGTAAAATATACAGACATCAATAGATGGACATACTTGTTTCTGAATGATGCAACCTCCTGAGTATCATGTGACCTTTGGAACATTCTACATATTTTATTTGTTAGGGTAACAGGACTGAGTGAAATCCCAAGAAAATGTTCAGAGTGTAAAATGTACCTACGATAATTTTTTTATTTTTTTTCCTGAGTAAAATGTATTTGAAACAGTTGTATTGAGGGGCAAACTAAATCTATATTCAAATAATGACTTATATTTGTCATTAATTAGTTATAATTGGATATAAATACTGACTTTGATGCCTGAATTTGACAGATAATATAACATAAATAATAAAGCGCTGACAAAAGCTTGTAAAAAGTCTAGTAAAAAAACAAAAAAACATCTTTAAATAATTGCATAAATATGTACTTAATTAATTAAATCATTAATTCATAACTTACTTAATCAAATCATAAAATGATTTATATCATCAACTATATATATATATGTGTGTGTGTCAAATGTGTCATTGAAGAGGTGTAATCCATGTATATATTGTAAATTTATAACACGGTGTGGCACAGTGGTAAAGTGGCCGTGCGCAACCCGAGGGTCCCTGGTTCAATCCCCACCTAGTACCAACCTCATCCCGTCCATTGTGTCCTGATGGGTGCTGGTTAGCGCCTTGCATGGCAGCTCCCTCCATCAGTGTGTGAATGTGTGTGTGAATGGGTAAATGTGGAAGTAGTGTCAAAGCGCTTTGAGTACCTGGAAGGTAGAAAAGCGATATACAAGTACAACCCAGTTAATTTAACACATGTAATTAATTATTATGTTTTTATTTAGTTGTGTCCCATTTGGCACTGCATATAATAAGGACTAACACAAAATGAGTAGAAAATAAGTAATACATTCAAAAAAGGGAAAAGAAATTCAACATACATTTTCTAGTAAATTACATTTTTGCAAGCATGGACATAAGGCATGAAATACCTTTTTTAAATTTTCAAAATTGTAAACTATTTGTTAAAAAAATATTTTGCGGATTTTTTTTCCCCCATGCATGTATTGATTGTATTTCCTGCAGGACGCAATTGGCATCGATTCAGTGGAGTTGCCCAAAATTCATAAGTTGACCAAAATGTTTGAAAAGAAAAAATGTCTTAAAAGATGAGCAAAACTTTATTCGAACAGCCTCCATGCATGATGCATGCGACACCCTCAGTTTTGCATGTTTGGTTCGTTTTTCTTTGTCGTCTTTATTTTAAAATCTTAACAAGGGCTGTTAACAAAATAAGCATTATGTAAAGATGGTCAGCCGACAGGAAGTTTGTCACATCACTTGTTATTCAAGGTTCCATTATAATATTTGTACTCTTTTTTTTATTTTTTTATTTTTTTTAACTTAAAACGGTGAAGTGAAGTGAATGATATTTATATAGTGCATTTTCTCTAGTGACTCAAAGCGCTTTACATAGTGAAACCCAATATCTAAGTTACATTTAAACCAGTGTGGGTGGCACTGGGAGCAGGTGGGTAAAGTATCTTGCCCAAGGACACAACGGCAGTGACTAGGTTGGCGGAAGCGGGAATCGAACCTGCAACCCTCAAGTTGCTGGCACAGCCGCTCTACCAACCGAGCTAAACTAAAACCTTCCAAAAGTTTAATTGAAAACAATTGTAAAAAAAACTAAACCATTTTTGCCAATGGAAACAATAGAAACCCAATTGATTATTTCTCAAGACTCTTGTTCGACGATGGGAGAGCCACACTGATGCCACCTTTGTTCTCTGCTATGAGTTCTGTCTTGAAATCAATTGTGTTTCTCACATTATTCATCCAAGTGCAAGTACATGGAACTTACTTTGCCTTGCTTTGTACTCTTCATCAATACGAAAAATACATCCATCTCTCCATTTTCTACCGCTTATTCCTTTTGGGGTGGCGGGGGGCGCTGGTGCCTATCTCAGCTACAACCGGGCGGAAGGCGGCGTACACCCTGGACAAGTCGCCTCCTCATCGCAGGGCCAACACAGATAGACAGACGACATTCACACTCACATTCACACACTAGGGCCAATACAATAATATAAAAAGCGCGGTGTAATCAACGCGTTTTTGGACATAAGTTCTGCAGAATGATATGTGGGCAACAGGCCGACAGAAACATTTTAATACATTTTTACATTTTTTTTATATGCACAATGGAATGAATTCACGGTAAAAAAAAAATGTGTATGTTTCATTAGTCCGTAGACAACAGTAATGTATAACCCCAAGTTCCCCAACCATTCTGTATTTACATTCCCAAATACAGTAGCTAACTAAACAAGCTAAAATGACCACAATCGTCCTCTAATCCAGTGGTTCTCAAATGGGGGTACGCGTGCCCCTGGGGGTACTTGAAGGTATGCCAAGAGGTACGTGAGATTTTTAAAAAAAACAACAATTCAAAAATCCTTTATAAATATCTTTGCTGAATAATACTTCAACAAAATATGAATGTAAGTTCATAAACTGTGAAAAGAAATGCAACAATGCAATATTCAGTGTTGACAGCTAGATTTTTTTATATCTTTTTTTCCAAATAGTTCAACAAAGTGAGTGTGAATGTTGTCTGTCTATCTGTGTTGGCCCTGCGATGAGGTGGCGACTTGTCCAGGGTGTACCCCGCCTTCCAACTGATTGTAGCTGAGATTGGCGCCAGCGCCCCCTGTGACCCCAGAATGGAATAAGCGGTAGAAAATGGATGGATGGATGGATGTTCCATAAATATTGATATTAAAGATTTCTTTTTTTGTGAAGAAATGTTTAGAATTAAGTTCATGAATCCAGATGGATATCTCTTAAAATCCCCAAAGAGGGCACTTTAAGTTGATGATTACTTCTATGTGTAGAAATCTTTATTCATAATTGAATCACTTGTTTATTTTTCAA
Source organism: Nerophis ophidion (assembly GCF_033978795.1). Classification (NCBI taxonomy): domain Eukaryota; kingdom Metazoa; phylum Chordata; class Actinopteri; order Syngnathiformes; family Syngnathidae; genus Nerophis; species Nerophis ophidion. The sequence goes on along the minus strand of NC_084628.1, from coordinate 12,346,099 downwards.
CAATTTTTTTTGTTGTTTTTATATCTTTTTTTCCAAATAGTTCAACAAAGTGAGTGTGAATGTTGTCTCTCTATCTGTGTTGGCCCTGCGATGAGGTGGCGACTTGTCCAGGGTGTACCCCGCCTTCCGCCCCATTGTAGTTGAGATAGGCGCCAGCGCCCCCCCGCGAGCCCAAAAGGGAATAAGCGGTAGAAAATGGACGGATGGAGTTCAAGAAAGACCACTACAAATGAGCAATATTTTGCACTGTTATACAATGTAATAAATCAGAAACTGATGACATAGTGCTGTATTTTACTTTATCTCTTTTTTTCAACCAAAAATGCTTTGCTCTGATTAGGGGGTACTTGAATCAAAAACATTTTCACAGGGGGTACATCACTGAAAAAAGGTTGAGAACCACTGCTCTAATGCACAAGAGGCAAACGGTATATAGCCAACAGTGGCATGGAAAGTGGAACTTCACATGTAGGTGTGAAAATACAAGAAACCTAATTACTTGATGAGTCAAAATAATTTACTGCCTGGGAATGTACTGACTGTAAAAAGGGACATGATGTCAGACAAAGCAGCACGACTCATCAGTGTTTACTTACTCACTATGAAAAAAACACTACACAGACAGATTAGATGAGGGGTCTCAAACTCCCTTTACCTGGGGGCCACTCGATGCGGAGTCTGGGTGAGGCCGGGCCGGGAGAAAATCTTTCTTAAAAAAATATGTTTCTTATTTCCTCAGCATGTCTAGTTGTATAATGACGTTTCAAATTGTATCCCTTGTGCACCGCAGTTTTCTCCGTGCAAATAAGACATGTCGGGGTGTGCTCAACAAAGAAATATTGCATCTCCCACTTTTCCTGGAATTGTCTTTGCACATAACTAACCTTTCTCTTCACTGCAAGCTTTGAAAAGACATGCTTGGGGTTGTGCAATATATTTGTATTTAGCCGACGCGCTGAGAATATTGTTATTTCCGCAATGTGTGTCGTTCCGCTTTTCCTCACTACAGCAACACGGAGGTCGGCGGATAACAGCCAGGAAAGTACAGGGATAGCGAGCGCAAAAAGGTGACTGCTCCTGGAGTGTTATCAGGCATCATATAGAAATACATGTAGTAGGGGTGTGGGAAAAAATCGATTCGAATACGAATCGCGATTCTCACGTTCGGCGATTCAGAATCGATTCTCTTTTTTTTTTTTTTTTAAATCAATATTTTTATTTTATTTTTAATTTTATTTTATTTTATTTTATTTTATCAATCCAACAAAAAAATACACAGCAATACCATAACATTGCAATCCGATTCCAAAACCAAATCTGACCCAGCAATAAACAGGAGACACAAACACCACACAGAACAAACCAGAAGTAGTGAAACAAAAATGAATATTATCAACAACAGTATCAATATTAGTTATAACTTCAGCATAGCAGTGATTAAAAATCCCTCATTGACATTATCATTAGACATTTATAAAAAATTTAAAAAAGAACAATAGTGTCACAGTGGCTTACACTTGCATCGCATCTCATAAGCTTGACAACACACTGTGTCCAATGTTTTCACAAAGATAAAATAAGTAATATTTTTGGTTCGTTTAATAGTTAAAACAAATTTACATTATTGCAATCAGTTGATAAAACATTGTCCTTTACAATTATAAAAGCTTTTAAAAAAAATCTACTACTCTGCTAGCATGTTATCAGACTGGGGTAGATCCTGCTGAAATCCTATGTATTGAATGAATACAAAATCGTTTTGAATCGGAAAAATATCGTTTTTGAATCGAGAATCGCGTTGAATCGAAAAAATCGATATATAATCGAATCGCGACCCCAAGATCGATATTGAATCGAATCGTGGGACACCCAAAGATTCGCAGCCCTAATGTGGTGTTCATCAGGTGAGGCAATGCAAGTTAAACAATAAAAAAAACAAATAACTGTTTGAATTGGTCCAGGTTATCGGGTACTGTTATTACTGACGGACAGGTGTCGCAGTGTTACTACAGCCAGACACGTAAGAAAAGCCTCGTTTTCATGGCAACCTTTCTGTCGCTTAAACTCATTTTCCGCTTTTCCACTAATGCAGGGGTAGGCAACCCAGATCGTTGAAAGAGCCATTTTGGACCCAAGTAACCCAACGCTGTCAAGCGTCATTCATATAGAACTCGTGGGCCTCACTAACATTAAACTTTCATATCAAGGTGGGGGCAGCAAAACAACGTCTCGCAGGCCCGCAGGGCTGCGTGTCTGAGACCCCTGGATTAGATGAATCCTGTGAATCTGCATTGTAGGCCACCTCATCGAAGCAGTTTTGTTACTCTATAGCAGGGGTAGGGAACCTATGGCTCTAGAGCCAGATGTGGCTCTTCTGATGACTGCATCTGGCTCTCGGATAAATCTGAGCTGACATTGCTTAACACGATAAGTAATGAATAATTCCACTTGTGATGACAGTGTTAAAAATAATGTTCAACATATAAAACATTCTCATGCATTTTTAATCCATCCACCCGTTTTCTACTGCACCTGTTCAAGAAGTTGCGTTAATGGTAAGAAGTTATTTATTTATTATTGGTTAGTGTGGGGTTTGCCCTTCTCGGGGTTCTTCAGACCACCAAGCACCGACATGAGAGCCTGTTTCAGGGTTACAATATTTTTTTTATTTTCAATAAGTCTCTCAGTTGCTTTTCAACAATTGTATTTTTCTCTTTCGTTCTCGCTCGTGCTTTGGCTCCAGCCCCAACCCCGTCTCTCCTCCTGGCTGCTGCTTATAACAGAGCGGCAGGTGATTAGATAACAAGGCCCAGGTGGGCCATCGACGCACCTGTCGCTGATTTCGAGGCCGGTCCTGGCACACCCCAGTTCGCTGCAGGCCCGCAGGCCACGCCGCCTCCACAGTTAGCTTCAGAATAACAATGTTAATACAACGAATAAGAGACCTATTATACTCTAGAAATTAGTTGTGTTCAGTGTTAAAAAAAAATATTATATGGCTCTTATGGAAATATATTTTAAAATATTTGGCTTTTTGGCTCTGTCAGCCAAAACGGTTTTCGACCCCTGCTCTATAGAATGCACGGAATAGGAAAATAAGTGTTTTTTTTCTCACATAAGGAATGTGTTTGATAAAAAATAAATAATGTATATATATATATATATATATATATATGTCTGTATGTATGCATGTATTTTTTTTTGGGGGGGGGTGTTGGAAGAATGGAAAGAATGAAGCAATGTTGGTTGCATTAACAAAATGCACTTGCCGTCTGGTAACCGCGCAAAAGAGGAAGGCGTATCAATTATCATGTTTGGTTGCGCCATCTTGCTGTCTTGCTGTTGATTCCCTGCACGGAGTGAGAAGAGAAAATAAACATTAATGCTGCAAAGAGCGAAGATATTGTTATTAAAACAGAAAAATTTACCTCGGCAGTATGGCGTTTTTTTTGTTTTTTTCTAATCGGACCGTAGTCCTCGGCCACACATCTTTTTTTTTCAACCATTGATGTTTCCTACTCGGATGTACGGAAACAATATTAAATCACAAAATAAAACAAATGTGCTCGTTTAAAATGATGTTTTGGTCCAATAATATTTACTGCATTTCCATACATGAATAACAACAACAGATAACAATTAAATGTTACACAGACCATGTCTCTTCAAGGCAGTAAACCTGCAAAAAAAAAAGATGTTCTTCACATTTTCACATTCACATGTTCTATCTACATTCTACACTATTTGATCACATCTGTAATTTTGCATTTCATACACAGTCAATAGTTTTGCACCTAAATTTAAAAAGGTTATTGTTAAGTGTTTTGTTGTTAAGTAGTTCTGAAATTTTTTAAATTGATTGACTGTGTGATTTCATTTATTTTCTGTCTTGATAATTGAGGGAATTATAATCAGACAAAAGTTACATTTAAATATATTTTTGTCCTTATTAGGGTTGCACAGTATACCGGTATCCGTATAGTACTCCGATACTAATAATCATATTCGGTGCTATACCGCCTCTGAAAAGTACCGGTCCCGTACCTGAATGTAAACAAACGCCATTGGTGGATCCACACCTAACATCCACTGTAATGATACCAAGTACAATAGCGTATCTAGTCGATAGTACTATGATTACGTTGATATTTTTTGGCATCACAACTTCTTCTTTCGTTATTTTTTTTAAAAATTCCATCCATCCATCCATCTTCTTCCGCTTATCCGAGGTCGGGTCACGGGGGCAACAGCCTAAGCAGGGAAACCCAGACTTACCTCTCCCCAGCCACTTCGTCTAGCTCTTCCCGGGGGATCCCGAGGCGTTCCCAGGCCAGCCGGGAGACATAGTCTACCCAATGTGTCCTGGGTCTTCCCCGTGGCCTCCTACCGGTTGGACGTGCCCTAAACACATTCCTAGGGAGGCGTTCGGGTGGCATCCCGATCAGATGCCCGAACCACCTCATCTGGCTCCTCTCGATGTGAAGGAGCAGCGGCTTTACTTTGAGTTCCTCCCGGATGGCAACGCTTTTCACCCTATCTCTAAGGGAGAGCCCCGCCACTCGGCGGAGGAAACTAATTTCGGCCGCTTGTACCCGTGATCTTATCCTTTCGGTCATGACCCAGAGCTCATGACCATAGGTGAGGATGGGAACGTAGATCGACCGGTAAATTGAGAGCTTGGCCTTCCGGCTCAGCTCCTTCTTCACCACAACGGATCGATACAGCGTCCGCATTACTGAAGACGCGGCACCGATCCGCCTGTCGATCCCACGATCCACTCTTATCTCACTCGTGAACAAGACTCCTAGGTACTTGAACTCCTCCACTTGGGGCAGGGTCTCCTCCCCAACCCGGAGATGGCATTCCGCCCTTTTCCGGGCGAGAACCATGGACTCGGCCTTGGAGGTGCTTATTCTCATTCCTGTCGCTTCACACTCGGCTGCGAACCGATCCAGTGAGAGCTGAAGATCTCGGTCGGATGAAGCCATCAGGACCACATTATCTGCAAAAAGCATAGACCTAATCCTGCGGTCGCCAAACCGGAACCCCTCAACGCCTTGACTTTTTAATTCATGTTATGTTTATAAACTCAGGAAATATGTCCCTGGACACATGAGAACTTTGAATATAACCAATGTATGATCCTGTATCGGATTGATACATACATTTTTGGTATCATCCAAAACTAATGTAAAGTATCAAACAGAAGAATAAGTGATTATTACATTTTAACAGAAGTGTAAATAGAACATGTTAAACGAGAAAGTAAGCAGAAATTAACAGTAAATGAACAAGTAGATTAATAATTCATTGTCTACCACTTGTCCTTAATGATTTTGACAAAATAATAGAATGGAAAATGACACAATATGTTACTGCATATGTCAGCAGCTAATTTAGAAGCTTTTGTTTGTTTACTTACTAATAAAAGACAAGTTGTCTAGTATGGATTGAATTTACCATGAATTGATTAATGTGGACCCTGACATAAACAAGTTGAAAAACTTATTCGGGTGTTACCATTTAGTGGTCAATTGTACGGAATATGTACTGTGCTGTGCAATATACTAATAAAAGTTTCAATCAATCAATTAATTTTCACTATTTTATTTAAGGAAAAACTTGTAATAAAAAACATTTGTTTAATGTACTGTAACATATTTTGCTAATATAAAGCCAATAATGCAAGTTTTTGTGGTCCCCCTTTATTTAGAAAAGTAACGAAAAGTATTGAAATAATTTTTGGACCGGTACCAATATATTGGTATCGGGACAACACTAGTATAGGGTCTATAAGAGGTTACTACCTAAGAAGGAGGTGTTTCCATTGGTCAACTTTTATAAGCAAGCGTAACTTGGTAAGTAAGGGAGATATGTTATTTTCCTCCCGTTCGGTGCTCATAAACAAGTTCTAAAGAATTATTGTTCTGACTACTATCTTAACTGGCTAAGCCTTTTTTATACCTGTATGGTCGTTTAAAATTGTCGTCCGCTCATTATAAGGATAAGGAGACTATTTTCAATATAGTATTACGGGTTGCTAGAATCATGTCGACACTGCATGGTATGCTGCATGAGACGATGTAAGACACGATCACATGAGGAAACAAACAGCTGACTATCTGGGATCAAACGAGATCAAAGATTCACGGATCCACATCAAAAGAAATCGGTGTAGTTGACACGGGCGAGGCGGGGGTCTTCACATCAAAACGTCGATGCCTCCCAAAGCTGCACCGGTAACGACAAACGCCCGGCGTGCCAAGTTAATGCGGTGGAGGTTTGCCAACCGCGGACATCGCTGCAAACTGAGCCGCCCTGTTCTCCGTCGCCCCCCAGAGGAATACACAAAATGCCGGCCGAGCGTTTAGAAAACGTGGCTTTTAATGTTTCCTTAATTGAGGGACATTAATCAATTGTGCTCCATCAGCAGAGGCTAAGATGGCCTGTAAGCATCTGCCCACCATCCAGCTCTGAGACCAGCTGGCCCCTCAACCCACGCTCTGCTGCAAGAAATCACTTTTGACTCCATCCATCAAAGCTACATTAATATTCCATCCTAAGCTGCCTGCTGCTTGGACTGCACTCATGGGCTTAATTACACGTCGGCCTTGCCAGTGGAAGGTGACCGCAGAGAGCTGTGGCAACTGTCAGTGGCCATACACTTATACCCCATCTGGGACCGGAGGGACTCTTTCGGGATTGTCTGTCCGCTCTGGCTCGTACATACCGCTTACAAAGGACGTGAGGCGGGGGTTAGGTATCAGAAATCGGGGACAATGGCAACAACTGCGCATCTAATTTAGCTCCTTGTTTATCGCAAGTTTGTAATCAGATCCGGCACACAATGGTGCTGAGCACAATGGAATGGTGATCAGGGAGCTATTGTTTTTCAAGCTAATTAGCCCCTGAGTCCCCATCCCGGAGTTAAATGCGGCTAAAAGTGGCGTACGCCGCTTGTACGGTTTTAAAAAAAGAGCCCTACAAGTTCGTCTAATTTAGGGACATGTTACATGATGGCCTAGTTATATGTTCGGTACGCTGCTGTGTAAAAATGGACTTCAAACAATACCTGTGCTATAGGGTGGACGTATTGTGATTACCAAAAACCAGGTCAATCAGCAATGAGATACAGTGAGGGCAAAAAAGTATTTAGTCAGCCACCGATTGTTCTCCCACTTAAAATGATGACAGAGGTCTGTAATTTTCATCATAGGTACACTTCAACTGCGAGAGACAGAATGTGAAAAAAAATACAGGAATTCACACTGTAGGAATTTTAAATAATTTATTTGTAAATTATGGTGGAAAATAAGTATTTGGTCAACCATTCAAAGCTCTCACTGATGGAAGGAGGTTTTGGCTCAAAATTTCACGATACATGGCCCCATTTATTCTTTCCTTAACACGGATCAATCGGCCTGTCCCCTTAGCAGAAAAACAGCCCCAGAGCATGATGTTTCCATCCCCATGCTTCACAGTAGGTATGGTGTTCTTGGGATGCAACTCAGTATTCTTCTTCCTCCAAACACGACGAGTTGAGTTTATACCAAAATGGATACATGGATGATACATTAGAGGATTTGTAGAATGTCATTTGGTCAGATGAAACCAAAATAGAACTTTTTGGTATAAACTCAACTCGTCGTGTTTGCACAGTACACAAAATCCCTCCCCTTGTTTGGAATGAATACTTAGGCCTACTACGCAACTGTATTTTAATGTTGATCATTATAGCGTACTTGGAGAGGATTTTTTTTTTCTGAGGTGGTACTTGGTGAAAAAAAGTCAGGACCACTGATATTATTAATGTTTCTTCTCTAAGTAATAGAGACCGCATCTCAATGGACACATACATTACTTCCTGTTATCCATGTTGTAGTTTTTAGCCCTTCCATATGGAGTCTACTCACAGATATACGTTCAAACTATACGCTAATTTGTATTACAAAGGACAGCACGGAAGGATGAATGCCCCACATCAAGAGCATAGAGAGAAAGAAAGGGCTTATTGACAACGGCACGTACTACAATGGTGGGCGCTTACACATTTTAACTTATTAGGATCCAAAATATGTATGAGCAGGTACCGATAGGCAAGAAAAATTGGTTTGCATAATCGGGCCAAACAAAATGCCTTCTAATAATGGGTGCCATTTTGGGGTTCTTATACACAAACAATAATAAAATCCCGTATGTTGCAGCTCAAGACGTCTGACTATGGTAGCCGTAATGCTCCGCGTTCCATCAAGCAATGCAGCTTTGTTGCTTACTAGATTCCTATTAAAAATGTTGACAGATTTTTAAGCCCTGTGTAAAATGTTCGATTTTCTCAATAAAACACCAAAGTTTGGTCTTGCTTGCTCACAGTTACTTGCTAGCGTCATCTATCCACACGTACTGTATCTCCTATGCGTAACAGACATCTACTGGTGACACTTAACATTACACCCTGAACCAAATAAAATTGGTTCCAGATCAGTGAGCAGGAATAGAAGTTGTACACACATAAGGCGCGCCACGATTTAAAGCACAGTTTTGAGAAAATGAAAGGTTTTATTAAGTGTGCCTTATAAGCTGAAAACTATGGTAATCTCAATTCTATTGCAATTCGATAGTGGTTCTCATAATTGTTTTATTAAAGTGCTGGCATGTGTAATAATCTAAAAATAGAGTAATCTATTACTTCTTTCGATTGATCAAAAAATCGAATAAAACACATTTTCAAACTATATGCATATTTTAGGCGAAATATTTGAAATGTTTGTGTTGTATGCTTGCCACAACTTTCATTATTTTTCTTTCTAATAAATACACATCATCCACATTGAAATTGTACTTTTGACTTGTGCGTATTAATAAAAACAACCATCAATGACTTAGATAATCTATCAGTTTGTTTGATTTATTGAGTAATCGGATAAAACAGGTGTTATAGCCCAGTGGTCCCCAACCTTTTTGTATCCGCGGACTGGTCAACGAGGGGGTGTCATTTTTTTTTTTGTTTTTTTTTCTGTCATGAAAAAGGGACGTTTTTTTCATGAAAAAGGGAGGTTTTTGTGGTTGGTGCACTAATTGTAAGTGTTTGTTGTGGTTTTTTATGTTGATTTAATAAAAAAAAAAAAATAATAATAATTTTTTTTTTTTTTTTTTTTTTTTAATAGAAAATTATTCCGCGGCCCAGTGGTTGGGGACCACTGTTATAGCCTAGATACGTTTTTCAGTTCAGTTCAGTTTCAGTTTATTTTGAACATGCAATACGATACAATGTAATGCATCAGATCATTACAGTTGTTTCATTACAGCACGTCCGAAAAGGAGTAGGAAGAAGCAGAGTTTATTTAATCCTACCCCTTTTCATTCCATAGCAACGTTATCCCATTTCCTTGTTTTCTGTAACAGAAGAGTGAATACATAAATATTACATGAACAATATACCATAGTAGGCAAAAAAATATTAAATAAATAAAAAAAGTGTTCAAGATGTTCGTCGTAATTATTGGGGCGGTATAGCTCGGTTGTTAGAGCGGCCGTGTCAGCAACTTGAGGGTAGCAGGTTCGATCCCCGCTCCCGCCATACTAGTCACTGCCATTGTGTCCTTGGGCAAGACACTTTACCCACTATCGGGTTTCACTATGTAAAGCGCTTTGAGTCACTCGAGAAAAAGCGCTATTTAAATATAATTCACTTCACTCCACTATTGTTCTGTGTACTTTGTGAACGCTCGTAGTTTGAACAGTTTCTTAAAATGAATCATATTGGTGCTTTGTTTGATTTTGTTTGGTTAGTCAGTTCCATAATGTAATTCCACATACTGAGATGCTGAAGGTTTTAAGTGTTGTACGTGCATACAAAAGTTTTGAATTAGATTTTCCTCTAAGGTTATATTTTTCCTTTTTTGTTGAGAAGAATTGTTGTACATATTTTAAGGAAACACGTTTGTATAAAAATATCTACTTGTCATAACGTTTTTTCTAATAAAGGTACATCAAGTTTAAAATTGCATTTTTAACATCTGTGCATTGATACAAAATAAAATATTAAAAAAATCTCCACCACAACACGGACCTAGTGTGCCATGTAGTCCGGATTTGATCATTTTTTATTAGTTACACTCATCAAATGATCAATCAAAGCAAGAGAATATAAATAAAAAAATGTTTCTAAATGATCTAATCAATTAATTTTTGCAGGCGAGTGTCATTTATCCGCAATTGTATTAACATCACTTTGAAAGACCGTATAGTTCTTAATAATTTCATTCCGGTCGACCTTGGTCCAAGTCCAGGAGGTCCAACAATAAAAATAACATAAATCAACATGAGAAACATTTTATATATAATTTTTGGATTGAGTGATTCATAACAAAAGACAATATGTCAAACATTCAGCACTTCGAGTGGGAACTGTTACGATCCCCCTGAAAGCAAGAGTTCCACAAGCAACCTTTGACCTCAAAGCATTAACCTCCGACCTGCAACAGGTGGAGACGGTGTCTTTCCAGCCAGTCCGCCCCAAGTGTCAGGGGCCTTCCCGCGACTCCTCTCGCCTCTTTAAACAAATATTATCATTCATGCAGACAAACACGGTGTGGGCTACATGTGAGGTCTGAAAGCACATGTCAATGCTGTGTCTGCAACAAGAAGGGTCTTAGCCGGTTGACATGCGTGTGGAAAACAACCCAAACACCTGTTCAGCACACAGGACAATAACGGGAGGTGAAGTGGAGCAAGTGGACATTTATTAGCTCTTAATAGAGCCAAGGGACATTTTGTGACATTTAAGATTGGCTCCAGCACCCTCCCGCGACCCCAAAAGGGACAAGGGGTAGAAAAATGGATGGAAGATTTTTGTTGTATTTTTCAAGCTTATTTATTATTTGTCACATTTTGTCCCTGTTCCTATCCCTCAAGTATCTTAAAGTATTCCTTCATGTTAAGATAGCCATTTGGACTACTCGCCTTCAATCAATCAATCAATGTTTACTTATATAGCCCTAAATCACTAGTGTCTCAAAGGGCTACACAAACCACCACGACATCCTCGGTAGGCCCATATAAGGGCAAGGAAAACTCACACCCAGTGGGACATTGGTGACAATGATGACTATGAGAACCTTAGAGAGGAGGAAAGCAATGGATGTCGAGCGGATCTAACAGGATACTGTGAAAGTTCAATCCACAATGGATACAACACAGTCGCGAGAGTCCAGTCCAAAGAGGATCCAAGACACAGCACCGAGAGTCCCGTTCACAGCGGAGCCAGCAGGAAACCATCCCAAGCGTAGGCGGACCAGCAGCGCAGAGATGTCCCCAGCCGATACACAGGCGAGCGGTACATGGCCACCGGATCGGACCGGACCCCCTCCACACGGGAGAGTGGGACATAGAAGAAAAAGAAAAGAAACGGCAGATCAACTGGTCTAAAAAGGAGGTCTATTTAAAGGCTAGAGTATACAAATGAGTTTTAAGGTGAGACTTAAATGCTTCTACTGAGGTGGCATCGCGAACTGTTACCGGGAGGGTATTCCAGAGTACTGGAGCCCGAACGGAAAATGCTCTATAGCCCGCGGACTTTTTTTGGGCTTTGGGAATCACTAATAAGCCGGAGTCCTTTGAACGCAGATTTCTTGCCGGGACATATGGTACAATACAATCGGCAAGATAAGATGGAGCTAGACCGTGTAGTATTTTATACGTAAGTAGTAAAACCTTAAAGTCACATCTTAAATGCACAGGAAGCCAGTGCAGGTGAGCCAGTACAGGCGTAATGTGATCAAACTTTCTTGTTCTTGTCAAAAGTCTAGCAGCCGCATTTTGTACCAACTGTAATCTTTTAATGCTAGACATGGGGAGTAATCGAGCCTTCTATTTTTAAATTGTATATTCCTCCAACAGGCTTCACGGTGGCAGAGTGGTTAGTGCGTCTGCCTCACAACACGAAGTTCCTGCAGTCCTGGGTTCAAATCCAGGCTCGGGATCTTTCTGTGTGGAGTTTGCATGTTCTCCCCGTGAATGCGTGGGTTCCCTCCGGGTACTCCGGCTTCCTCCCACTTCCAAAGACATGCACCTGGGGATAGGTTGATTGGCAACACTAAATTGGCCCTAGTGTGTGAATGTGAGTGTGAATGTTGTCTGTCTATCTGTGTTGGCCCTGCGATGAGGTGGCGACTTGTCCAGGGTGTACTCCGCCTTCCGCCCGATTGTAGCTGAGATAGGCGCCAGCGCCCCCCGCGACCCCGAAAGGGAATAAGCAGTAGAAAATGGAGGGATGGATATTCCTCCAACAGACGCTACTCCTTTTTCCCATTCAAAGCATGCAGAGAATGTTCGCTCCTTTTACTATGTATGTATTTATGTATGGTATTGTAGTGTAAAGTTTGTACTGAATAATATATGTGGTATGGCATAGTTAGTATTTTATAGAATAATATTGCATTGTGTTGAACACTATAAACTGTTACTTTTTTCCCAAACTTTGAACCCTGCGGCTTATACATATGTGCGGCCAATCTATGGATTTTACTTCGCTAACGGCCGAATTACGGAATTGATTAAGCAAATAAATCAAACATTGATAAAAAAAAAAAATCCACTTTAGGAAACTGTTAAACTAAAATTGTTTAAAAAGTACAAATAAATAAATAAGTGATAAATGGGTTGTACTTGTATAGCGCTTTTCTACCTTCAAGGTACTCAAAGCGCTTTGACACTACTTCCACATTCACACACTGATGGAGGGAGCTGCCATGCAAGGCGCTAACCAGCACCCACCAGGAGCAAGGGTGAAGTGTCTTGCTGAAGGACACAACGGACGTGACGCGGATGGTACTAGGTGGGGATTGAACCAGGGAAAATCGGGTTGCGCACGGCCACTCTCACACTGCGCCACGCCGTCCTCAATATTGATTCATATTAAAGAGGGGGTAGATCACAAGTTAGCATTCACAAGCCTGATGGCCTGTGGGTAGAAACTGTTTGTCAGTCTCGTAGTCCTGGATTTCAGGCTTCTGTATCGTCTGCCTGATGGTAGGCGACTGAAGAGACTGTGCTGGTGGTGTGTACTGTCCTTTATGATGCTGTGTGTCCTGAGGGGAAGGCTGCTCTTGATATGTACTGAGCAGTTTTAATCACTCGCTGGAGTGCCTTCTTGTCCTTAGCAGTGCACTTTCCATACCAGACTGTGATTGAGCTGGTAAGGACACTCTCAACCGTACTTCTATAGAAGTTGCTGAGAATTTTGGGTGGCATGCCAAATTTTCTCAGCCTTCTTAGGAAGTACAGTCGCTGCTGGGCTTTCTTTACTGTTTGTTGGGTGTTGTGGTCCCAGGTGAGGTCCTCGCTGATGTGGGTCCTGAGGAATTTAAAGGTTTTCACCCTGTTCACCTTTGTCCCCCCCATGCACAGAGGTGTGTACTGTGCACTCCTTCTCCGTGCGTTAATAATAATTTCCTTGGTTTTGTATGTTTTCAAGGAGAGATTATTATCCTGACACCAGGCCACCAGTTCCGCTACCTCCCTTCTGTACGCTGCCTCAGCTCCCCCGGTGATCAGTCCGACGACCATAGTGTCATTTTCACACTTGATGATACTGGTGTTGTTCTGGGAGGCCACACAGTCGTGTGTGAAGAGGGTGCACAATAGGGGGCTCAGCACGCAGCCTTGGGGGGTCCCTATGCTTAGAACCTTTGTGCCTGATGTCTGGTTGCCGATTCTGACTGTCTGGGGCCGGTTTGTGAGAAAGTTCAGGACCCAGTCACAGAGAGTTGGTATCAGACTAACAGTGAGGAGTTTAGCAGTGGGTTTTTGTGGGATGACCATGTTAAAAGCAGAACTGTAGTCGATGAATAATAGCCTGCCATAGGTGTCCTTGCCCTCTAAGTGGATGAGGGTGGTGAGGATGACGGTGTCTACTGCATCCCCAGTGGACCGATTCTGCTGGTAGGCAAACTGTAGAGGGTCCACTGTAATCCGGTGCACCTTTTGTATGACTATAGACCTGAATAGACCCGCTCGTCGGCAGTGCATTTTAAAATCCTGGGCATCCTTTGGTCAAAATATAAGGTAGTCTCTATAGTATGTATCGTACGCATTACATATTATATTTTAGGCGTAGAGGCGTACTTTTTACAGACAGACAACATTCACACTCACATTCACACACTAGGGCCAATTTAGTGTTGCCAATACCTATTACCGGTTCAAATTAAAAATAACTGATACAACATAAAATAAATCATTCATAAAAAGTGGCAGAAATAATTCATAACTTACAATATCTGCCTCTATTTGCACAAGTACATAAATTGCTGTTCAACTCCGAAGACTATTAAGGCCTATTTCTATTTCATAACATACATCAATAAATAAAAACAATAAAAGAATAACATCAGCTTACTCAGTCATACATAATTTTTACATTTTGCTTCATTTTAAATACAGAATAAGATGTAAAATGTTTTGTTCCACTGTCAAGTTTGTTCCATGAACTGACATCCTCGATTGGGATACATCCTTCAAAACAAAAACAATCAATAAGCGATACATAATGGGCAATATGTATATTTCATAACATACACCAATAAATAAAAACAATAAAAAAATATCAGCTTACTCATTCATACATTTTCATTATAATTTTTACATTTTGCTTCATTTTAAATACAGAATAAGATGTAAAATGTTTTGTCCCACTGTCAAGTTTGTTCGATAAACTGACATCCTTGATTGGGATACATCCTTCAAAACAAAAACAATCAATAAGCGGTACATAATAGGCGATACGTCTATTTCATAACATAAAACAAAAAATTAAAAAAACAACATCAGCTTACTCAGTCATACATTTTCATCATATTTTTTTTACATTCCAGGAAAAGGTGTAATATGTTTTGTTCCACTGTCAAGCTTGTTCCATAAACTGACATCCACGATTGGGATACATCCTTCAAAACAAAAACAATCAATAGGCGGTACATAATGGGCTATATGTCTATTTCATAACATACCACAATAAATACAAAAAAAAAATAACATCAGCTCACTCAGTAATATGTTTTCATCATCATTTTTTACATTTTGCTGGACTTTGAATACAAGAAAAGATGTAAATTGTTTTGTGCCACTGTAAAGTTTGTTCCATAATTTGACACCCTTGTTTGAGATGCATCCTTCAAAACTAAAACAATCAATAGGCTATACAAATAAAATATACAATATACAAACAATGAGAAAACATAGAAAAGGAATATTTGAGCCAATCATTAACCATAGCACCTAATAATAATGATGATAATAATTATTATAATGATAATGATAATACAATTACATTTATTCTATTGAATTTGTTTTTGTACAGTTTTTAGAAGTCCAGTATTAAACGTCAGCAAGAAGTACAGCTGTAACAGTGACGTGCTGTCAGGGGAGGCAAGTGAGGCAGTGCCTCACCTTGCCACCAGGAGGGGTAAAAGGCTTAACTATGAGATGTTCAAAAAAACAGAGTAACAAAATAAGTTTGAATATTTGTCTTTTGGTCTATGCTTTCTATGTAATTTTGGTGTGGTTCCTGTCTATTTGGATAATTTTCATGGTCAAAATCGCGGAAATTCTGTTTCCTGATCAAAATAACACAGCAGACCAGAAGTGAGGCAGACACAGTTGGTGCCTCCACGGCTACACACAGTGTGTTTTTGGCGTGTGCGTGCGAGAGGGCGCATGCTTGTTGGCACTGGGAAAAGGCAGGCCTTGAGGCAGCAAGTACCTCTGCCTCAAAGTAGGGGGGCGATATATTGTTGAATGCCTTGGCAGTAATCTGACTCGCCACACTGGGAGAAATGGGGGCGATAGAGCTAGCAGCGGAAGCCACCCTTTTTTCTTTCTTTTTTTTTAAACTGTATTTAAAACAAACATGGCACTTTTATTAGAGTAAGCCAGTGTTTGTGGGTGTTATTGCTGCTCCAAGTAAAAATACAGAAATGTAAGATACACTCACAATACTTGATTTATTTTGTTAAAAGAAAATGGGACCAACAAGTATTTAATAACAACTTTGTCAAATACTTTTTCGACCATTTTTTTTAAAACCATAATATCATTATGATAAGGTTTTTATGAAAGCAAATAACTCCCTTAGTTTTCCTGTTATTCTAATGTGCAACCTAAATCAAAGATGATTAGAACTGCTCATATGGATTTAAGTAAAAAAAAGAAGAAAAAATAATCCAAAAGTATCTATGCCTCACCTGGTGTATAATTCACCGCACGTCACTGAGCTGTAAGTATGCTAAATTAGTGGTCCCCAACCACCGGGCCGCAGAATAATTTTTTATTCATTTTTATTTAAAAAAAAAAAAATATATATATATATATTTATTTATTTTTTATTAAATCAACATAAAAAACACAATGTACACTTACAATTAGTGCACCAACCACAAAAACCTCCCTTTTTCATGACAAAAACGTCCCTTTTTCATGACAAAGAAAAAAAAAAAAAAAGATTCCCCCTATAATCCCCCCTGGGCCGCGGGACAAATTATTAAGCGTTGACCGGTCCGCGGGTACAAAAAGGTTGGGGACTACTTTGCGAAATTACAACACAACTGCTGCTTATGTACTTTTTGGAGTTATTGACGCTTAACAATATTTAACCCCCTTTTGGAACGATGACATTATTCGTCCTAAGGAGTATGTTTGTTTTGTTTGTTTTAACAATGACATTTGTAATAGTTAGGGCGGAGGGAATTATTACTGGTATTTTTACCAGCGTTTTGGAGAAGCTGACATTTACATTAGCGCTTGTACAGTATGTCATCTAAAGCCATTAAATGAAGTAACGAGGATGGATTTAGCCAAAAGGAAAGTGCGTGGGCATGATGATGATTCACAGCTAATATTGTTTGCATGACGAAAGTCGATTACAATTCCGCGAGCTGTCCGTCAAAGCTACTCTTTCGAACATCAGCGTGAGAAGTAGATACTTAAAATCGGAATTCTTGATCCACTTTAACAATTATTCCTTCCAGAATCTCTCTGGCTTGGCATCTAGGAGACTGTTCTCTCTCCAGAGCTTATGTCGATTCGCAACGGAGGCCGAGAGGCACAGAGTGCTCTGTTGGCCGACGACCAAACGGAGCAACTTTGATGTGCAACTGTTTGGTTCTCGGGACATGGCGTATTCACGGGCCAGTTGGGAAGAAGGGGATAGCTGGGGTGGGGGGGGCTTGTCCGATAGGTGTCGGCAATCACCCGCTGCTCTGTCCTCATCACAGAGGGAATGCATGCAAGTGGTCCCCGGAGGCTCTCTCTGACGTGGCTTTCAATGGCAAACGAGTTTTAATGGAGAGGTCAGCGAGAGTTCCTGACCGGCGGGGGCCAAGGGCCAGGTGGCACATCACAGCGTCCCTATGTGCAGCTATCCCCAGAATGCGACACAGTGGCGTCGGCAAGTTTGCCTCTGATCAGCGAGGGGAGGGCCGGGCGTCGTCGCGCTGCCAAATGCTTAGCGGGCTCTGCCAACTTTCACCGCCGTGATCTTTTGGTCAAAGGCACTGCTGATCTACTGTAGAGCTTTTCTACAATCACCGAATCTGTTTTGTAATGTAGTAATAAAAGTTGAATTAGTTCATTCCGGGTCAGGACAAGTTCAAACTAAAATAAAGTAAAACTTTCCATCCATCCATCTATTTACTACCGCTTATTCCCTTGGGGTCTCTGGTGCCTATTTTAGCTACAATCGGGCGGAAGGCGGGTACAACCTGGACAAGTCACCATTTCATCACAGGGCCACCACAGATAGACAGACAACATTCACACTCACATTCACACACCAGGGCCAATTTAGTGTTGCCAATCAACATATCCCCAGGTGCATGTCTTTGGAGGTGGGAGGAATCCGGAGTACCCTGATGGAACCAACGCAGTCACGGGGACGACATACAAACTCCACACAGGAAGATCCCGAGCCTGGGATTGAACCCAGGACTACTCAGGACCTTCGTATTGTGAGGCAGACGCACTAACCCCTCTTCCCCACCGTGCTTGCTGCCCTAAAGTAAAACTACTCTCCACTTAAGGGAGCGGACATAGTTGTTTTGCAGAGCGATGCTGTCATCTAGTGGCCTTGTATAAGTATTGCTTGAATTAATACAATATTACTGTCTCTTTGTAGATACTTTACTGGCCTGTATTGTTGAGAAAATCAAAATTATACTGTTCCCTTTCAAGTAGAAAAAAACATTTGTATATATATATATATATATATATACATACATACATATATATATATATATGTGTGTATATATATATGTGTGTGTGGGGGGGGGGGGAGGGGGGAAATCACAAGACTATTTCATCTCTACAGAACTGTTTCATGAGGGGTTCCTTCAATCATCAGGACAAATCTCCTGATGATTGAGGGAACCCCTCATGAAACAGTTCTGTAGAGATGAAATAGTCTTGTGATTTTTTCCCACACACACACACACATATATATATATATATATATATATATATATATATATATATATATATATATATATATATATATATATATATATATATATATATATATATATATATATATATATACATATATATATATATATGTGTATATATATATATATGTATGTATATAGTTGTTGGCAAACTACTTGTCATTTTCTTACTTTTCGACAACATGCTGTTTACGTTAGCATATGTTTAAGTGATTTTAACGTATATTATTGCAACACTTATGGGACATTGTGAGAGTCCAAAACGTCACCCATCCATCACCTAACCAGTCTATATTATACAAGTGAAAATTATTTAGGGGTTCTGAAAAAAATCTAATCCAAAATGCAATTCCTATTTATTCCGATTGATAGTTCTCAAACATTATTTAAAATGAATAAAAACAAATAACTCTTTTTGATTTTTTTTTGGTAAGAATTAGCATTTCACATTTTAGATGCCATACGCTAGCCGCCAAAAGGAGCATTTGTACCCTGTTTTGAAAGGTTAATTCAAAATTCCTATAGCAAATAATATTTTGCGAGAATCGGTTTGAATTGAGAGTCTTCTTAAATATAGGATTCTGAATTGAATTGGTATTACATTGAATCGGAAAGTAAAACTTGGGGTGGGGGGGGGACACATAGGTTTGTTTTTTTACAGAGTGAAGCTGTCATCTAGTGGCCTTTTATAGGTATTGCTTTAATTAATAAATCATTGTTACTTTGCTTGTTTGTTTTGTTTAAGGAAATGATACTGTTCTTTGTCAAATAGGAAAAAAACAACTATACATTGTTTGCAAACGATTATAATTTTCTTACTTTTTGACTACATTTTGTTGACGTTAGTATTTGGTTTAGTGATGGTAATGTATTTTATTGTAAACTTTTAGGACATTTTGAGTCCAAAAAGTCATCTATCCATCTATCCATCACTTAACCCAGTGCTTCTCAATTATTTTCTGTTACACCCCTCCTTGGAAAAAGAAACTTGTTTGTGCCCGCCAGATGTTTTAAGAAGGACTGACCTAACTAAACCATATTGTACATTTTTTAGGAGTGCTGAAAAAACCCTATTCTGAATTTTAATGTGTATTTATTCTGATCCATAGTTCCCAAACATCATTTCAAATAAATAAATACAATTAGAATACCTTTCTATTTCATTTTTAAGAATCAGTTTTTTAAAAGGTGCTTGAAATTTTTAATACGTCATATGTCAACAGCTGAAGGAGATGTTGTAACCTGTTTTGAAAAGTTTATTTAAAATGCCCACAGCAAATAATATATTGCGGAAATCTTATTGATTTGAGGATCGTGTTAAATCCATAATGGGTTCTGAACTGAATCGTCACCCCTAAATCGTAATTAAATTAAATCGGAAAGTACAATTTGAGGAGAGGAACACAGAGTGATGCTGTCATCTTGTGGCCTTTTATAGGTATTGCTTGAATTAATAATGTATTGTTACTTTACTGCTGTGTACTGTTTAAGAAAACTGTACTGTACTTTGTCAAATAGGAAAATATATATATATATATATATATATATATATGTATATATATATATATATATATATATATATATATATATATGTTGTTTTTTGCAAACTATTCATCCATTTTCTTACTTTTTGACAACATGTTGTTTACGTCAGTATCTGTTGTAGTGATATTAATGTCTATTATTGTAAACTATTGGGACATTTTGAGAGTCCAAAAAGTCATCCATCACTTAACCCAGTGCTTTTCAATTATTTTCTGTTATGTCCCTCGTCGGAAAAAGAAAATATTACCGTGACAATAAATAGTATAATAAATGTATACAATTGTTATAACTACACCTCTGCATAACAGTGTACGTTTACTAACATTACAGGAAACAACACAACAGCCTTTCTTTGTCTCCAACCATCGTTACAATGAAGCCTTGTCATATAATGGTATGGGAAAAAAAGAATGCCTCCTTGGCATTGCACCACCCCCCTCCAGGGGGGCCCGCCTCACTATTTAAAAAGGACTGACTTAACCAGACCATTTTGTACATTTTTTAGGGCTGCTGAAAAAAACCTTAATCCAAATTTTAATTTATTCTGATTCATAGTTCCAAAACATCAATTCAAATACATTAATACACTTAGTATACTTTCTTTTTTTTTAAAGAATCAGTTTTTTAAAAGGTGTTTGAAATCTTTATATGTCATATGTCAGCAGCCGAAGGAGATTTTGTAACCTGTTTAATTAAAATTTCTATACCAAATAAAATATTGCAAGAATCGCTTTGAATTGAGAGTCGTGTGTGATCGATAATAGATTCTGTATTAGCTCGTCACCCCAAAATCTTAATTGAATTGAATCATGAGTTGTTGTAAAATTCACATCTTTAACATTAATTATTATTACAGTCTACTGCTTCTCATTTTTTTTTGTCATCCCCACCCTTGGTGACATAATTTTTTTCACTCTCTCACTTCAATTATAAAACGATTGGAAATTATAAGTTTATTTATTTATGTGTACAAACTACTATTAGTTGCTGTCCTCAGCAACGCATAGAAAAATAGGAAAAATGTTCACTCTCACCCAGAATTTAAATTCATAACAAGAACTGACAATATTTATGTAAATATTTATATCCTCATGACTGGTAAACTTTGATTGGTTGATTGATTGATTGATTCACATTTTTATTAGTAGATTGCACAGTTCAGTACATATTCCGTACAATTGACCACTAAATGGTAACACCCCAATAAGTTTTTCAACTTGTTTAAGTCGGGGTCCACTAAAGCAGTGGTTCTCAAATGGGGGTACGCGTACCCCTGGGGGTACTTGAAGGTATGCCAAGGGGTACGTGAGATATTTCAAAAAATATTGCAAAAAATAGCAACAATTCAAAAATCCTTTATAAATATATTTAATGAATAATACTTCAACAAAATATGAAGGTAAGTTCATAAACTGTGGGGAAAAAAATACAACAATGCAATATTCAGTGTTGACAGCTAGATTTTTTGTGGACATGTTCCATAAATCTTTTTTTTGTCATGAAATGTTTAGAATGAAGTTGATGAATCCCGATGGATCTGTATTACAATCCCCAAAGAGGGCACTTTAAGTTGATGATTACTTCTATGTGTAGAAATCTTTATTTATAATTGAATCAGTTGTTTGTTTTTCAACAAGTTTTCAGTTATTTTTATATATTTTCCAAATAGTTCAAGAAAGACCACTACAAATGAGCAATATTTTGCACTGTTATACAATTTAATAAATCAGAAACTGATGACAAAGTGCTGTATTTTACTTCTTTATCTCTTTTTTTCAACCAAAAATGCTTTGCTCTGATTAGGGGGTACTTCAATTAAAGAAATGTTCACAGGGGGTACATCACTGAAAAAAGGTTGAGAACCACTGCACTAAAGGGTTATGTATGTGTACTTGGTCATAGTTCTTGGTTGAGCCTGTTGATTAATTCGAGCAGTGCTGCCACTGTATCATTCAAAAATTTTAAAAGACCCTACCGGACGTTCCTGGGCCTCTTGGGCACCCCTGACACTCCACTGGGGGATCCGCCCCACTATTTGAAAAACACTTTTACAGGTTAAAGCACCACTATTCAACAGGGAGACAGGGGGCCAAATCTGGTCCGGGAATGGCACCGGACCGGCCCACCGAGTTCAGATTTACATTGTCGGAGATACTTGCACATTTTTGCAGCAAATTAAATAAACTGTCATAGAAACACTAGGGCGCCTTTGTCATAAAGAGGAAACTTAACCCAGTGTAAGCACTAGAGATGCGCAGATAGGCAAGTATATCATCCGCAACCGCATCACCAAAGTCGTCATCCCCCCGCTGTTCACCCGAACCAACATTTTATCAGGACTGTACCCGCCCGCCAACTGCCCGCTGAAATACATCGGATGTCGGCCGCCTTTACCATTCACAAAGCTATTTAGGCCTGTTTCACAGAGTAATGAAGTCAATTGGAGCCGCTAACGTTCTCGCGACCTTCCAATAGCGTTCAACCTGATGACAAGAATATGGGCTTGCTGTGACCCCATTGCCATAGACACCTTCAACAACATGTACAAACCAATTGTTGGTCCGGCAAAATGTTGTAGCCAGCTTCCGCAATTACACGTACAAGATTGAAAGGCATACTGGGTGATACAGAGTACACTGATGGTTGTGATATAAACAACTTTAACACTTACTAATATGCGCCACGCTGTGAAGCCACACAATACAAGATTGACAAACACATTTCGGGAGAACATCCTCACAGTAACACAACATAAACGCAACACAACAAATACCCACAATCCCTTGTATCCGTGACACTCCTGAATATATTTTACACCCCCGCGCCCCCAACCCCCCGCCCACCTTACCGATGCACGGGGGGGGGTTGCTGCTAGCAGGGTGTATAAAATAGTCAGGAAGTGTCATGAATACAAAGGATTCTGGGTATTTGTTGTGTTGCATTTATGTTGTGTTACTGTGAGGATGTTCTCCCGAAATGTGTTTGTCGTTCTTAATTGGTGTGGCTTCACAGCGTGGCGCATATTAGTAAGAGTGTTAAAATTGTTTATATCACAATCATTAGTGTACTCTGTGTCACCCAGTATGCCTTGCAGTCGCGTGCGTGTTGCCGCGGAAGCCACACACAACATGATGCTGGACTGACAAGCAGATCGTACATGTTGTAGAAGGCGACAAAGACAATGGCTTCATAGCACGCCCTAATACTTATTATCTGGGTGACTATCGGCAATCATTCAAGATAATAATAGAGTCTCCTATTATCTTCTTCGCTTTATGACACGGGTCTTAAATGGCTCTTTGAATGGCAAAGGATACCGATCCCTGAACCATACATATCAAATATTTCCGGATGGTTCAACCGCCACCCGCCCGAATCTAATTAAAATCTATTGTTTCGTCATGTCAACCGCCCGACCCGCGGTTTATCCGCAGACTCCGCGGATGAGACCGCAAACCGCGCATCTCTAGTAAGCACAGGGATATTTTAACCCACTGAAGGCCAGCTTTCACTGCAGTGGACAATTTTTTTTCTGATTGTGGCAACTGACAATAAAATTTCCACTTCCCGAGAATGCTGGTTCTCGAAATACGAATAAAAAAGCAGGGAAACTTGCAACACCTCCAGTCCTTAACGTTGTGTAAATTCAGTTGAATAGCCCTGGTTTAAAGAGAACTCCATTTTAATAGTTAGACACAATGTGTTTGAATGGCCATAACGTCAATGGAATGCAGCCCTAATTAACTTAATTACAAACTATTTATCCTTTAATGATGTTGAAATTATTTTTATTAGAAAGATCATTAAAATAACAGAGAGCTGATGTCATGAGGCTGTGGGCAATTATAAGTAAAAGGTTAAAGGGCGCTCATGATGGTTGTTATCTTTTCTGACTTATTAATGTTACAACTTTGGATATAGTCGTTTTACACAAATAACAAGGTTCACGCATTTGGCCGTGAGCTTGCACGTAGTTTTGGGTGCCTTTGAACGCTGTGTTTTGCAGTCTTTTTTTAAACAGGGGGCCATTTGTGACGTCACAGAATAGTGGACATACCTATGTGCGCATCTTTCAAACCAACCTCTCCTCCTCTGTTTATTCTTTCTCGTTTTATGCCCTCCCACCTGCCCTAATATCTAAAACAGGGGTGTCAAAAAGTACGACCCGAGGGCCTTATCAAGCCCGCAAACAGGTTTAATCTGGCTGGCGACCTGCAAGATGAGTTTGCTAAGTGTAAAAATGAGCTGCAGTTTTTAATGAAAGAAACTGCTGTTTCAAAATATGTCCAATGGATGTCGCAATAGCAATTTAAATGTAACTGACGTCACGCATCAAGATGACTTGAAACGGTCTATGGTTTGACTGCCGCCACAACTCTATTGTAAAAAATGTGCTTTTACATTTGTTGTTTGTATTATTTTATGTTGTACTTAAATCTAGCATTTTCACATTAGTTAAGTTTCAATCAATCAATCAATGTTTATTTATATAGCCCCAAATCACAAATGTCTCAAAGGACTGCACAAATCATTACGACTACAACATCCTCTGAAGAACCCACAAAAGGGCAAGGAAAACTCACACCCAGTGGGCAGGGAGAATTCACATCCAGTGGGACGCCGGTGACAATGCTGACTATGAGAAACCTTGGAGAGGACCTCAGATATGGGCAACCCCCCCCCCTCTAGGGAACCGAAAGCAATGGATGTCGAGCGGGTCTAACATGATACTGTGAAAGTTCAATCCATAGTGGCTCCAACACAGCCGCGAGAGTTCAGTTCAAAGCGGATCCACAACAGCAGCAAGAGTCCCGTCCACAGGAGACCATCTCAAGCGGAGGCGGATCAGCAGCGTAGAGATGTCCCCAACCGATACAGGCGAGCGGTCCATCCTGGGTCTCGACTCTGGACAGCCAGTACTTTATCCATGGTCATCGGACCGGACCCCCTGGGGGGGACATAGGAGAAAGAAAAGAAGCGGCAGATCAACTGGTCTAAAAAGGAGGTCTATTTAAAGGCTAGAGTATACAGATGAGTTTTAAGGTGAGACTTAAATGCTTGTTTGTAGTTAGCCATCCATTTTCTACCGCTTGTCCCGTTCGGGGTCGCGGAGGGTGCATTTGGGCGGTAGGCGGGGTACACCCCGGACAAGCTGCCACCTCATCACAGGGCTAACACAGATAAGGGACAACATTCACACTCCCATTCACACACTTGGGCCAATTTAGTGTTGCCATAATGTTACCTTTAATTCGGCTATTATGATGTCCTTTTTTTTTTTTTTGGACAGTTGTTTTAATGTTGTTATAATTTTAATATTTAAGTGATGATGAATGAACGTGTTATGGCAGTTGTGGATGTCACCAATCTGGCGGTTTGAGGAAACACTCGGTTGCTTTTCCAAACACGAGAATGCCGAACAGGAAGTGCTTCCAGTTTAATTGCTTTTTAAATATACCGAGGCAAAGTCTGAGTTCATGGTGTCTTGGAAACTGCACCAATTTATTCCTCAGAATGTTCAACTAACTCCAAGTGTTTTGCCTTAAGGATTAGTTGTAATGTGTACATTTGAACAATGTGCTTGTTCTATTTTTAGCTGAAGTAAAACAAAAAAAAATATTTCGAAGTTGTTTTTATTTTTAAATTATTATGCCATGATTTTCTCAGTCCAGCCCACGTGGGAAGTGATTTTTTCTTCATGCGGCCCCTGAGCTAAAATTGAAACCCTTGTTTTAAAAAGATCAATCATTTTGTGTTTATTCGTCCACGGTATTTTCCACGGGACTGTTTTGCCAATGCTTGCGGAAAAACAACACAAACTCTTTTGTGCTTACTATAAAGACCAAAAAACATGTTGATTATTATTACTATTATAAATAATTACAATTTTCATTGATTCCTTTTACCTCAATACATTTTATTGCCAGGAATTTTTTGTCTGTTTGTACAGAAAGCATTTACACCAGGGGTCTCAAACTCAATTTACCTGGGGGCCACTGGATGCGGAAACTGGGTGAGACTGGGCTGCAAGAAAAGATTTCTTAAAAAATCCAACATGCACTTTTTAATGAATTCACCTTCTATGAACGGCTTTCCCGCCCTAGGAACATATTTGCCAACCCTCACGATTTTTCCGGGAGACTCTTGAATTTCAGTGCACCTCCCGACAATCTACCGTTGCAACCATTCTCCCGAATTTGTTCCAATTTTCACCCGGCCGACAATATTAAGGGCTGCCGTGACTGCAAAGCCTTTAACGTCCTCTACAACAGTGGTTCTCAACCTTTTTTCACTGTGAACTGTGAACATTTTTTGAATTCAAGTACCCCCTAATCAGAGCAAAGCATTTTTGGTTGAATAAAAGAGATAAAGAAGTAAATTACAGCACTATGTCATCAGTTTCTGATTTATTAAATTGTATAACAGTGCAAAAATATTGCTCATTTGCAGTGTTTTTTCTTGAACTATTTGGAAAAAAAGATATACAAATAACTAAAAAACGTGTTGAAAAATAAACAAGTGATTCAATTATAAATTAAGATTTCTACACATAGAAGTAATCATCAACTTAAAGTGCCCTCTTTGGGGATTGTAATAGAGATCCATCTGGATTCATGAACTTTCCGTACCTTAACACAACTTAAAGACAAGAGGGAGGGTAGAGGGTTGGCGGTAGTGGGTGTGTGTTTATTGTAGCCCGGAAGAGTTAGGGCTGAATGGGATTCTGGGTAATTGTTCTGTTGTGTTTATGTTGTGTTACGATGCGGATGTTCTCCCGAAATGTGTTTGTCATTCTTGTTTGGTGTGGGTTCACAGTCTAGCACATATTTGTAACAGTGTTAAACTTTTTTTTACGGCCACCCTCAGTGTGACGTGTGTAACTGTTGATCAAATATGTATTTTGCATTACCACACTTGCGTTTTGCATGGCCAGATGCAACATTCAATTGGGCTTGCACGCTGTCAGTTCAGGATGTAGGGGGCGCTAAAGGCAGTGCCATTATGGCACTCCCTGAATATTGTTGATCTGGTAAATATCGACAGGGGCTTCAATAGCATTGGTGCCCTAAAATTCAGGGGTCTCCTGGGAAAATTGGGGATGTTGGCTAGTATGACACTGTCAAGCGCCCTTCATATTAAACTCATATTAAACTCGCGGGCCGCACCAACATTAAATTGCATAATAACACCTTCCATTCATCCATTTCTACCGCTTGTCCCTCTTGGGCCCCACACAGATAGACAGACAACATTCACACTCACATTCACACACTAGGGCCAGTTTAGTGTTGCCAATCAACCTATCCCCAGGTGCATGTCTTTGGAAGTGGTAGGAAGCCGGACTACCCGGAGGAAACATGCAAAATCCACACAAAGACCCCCAATCCTGGGAATCGAACCCAGGACCTTCTTATTGTGAGGCACACGCACTAACCCCTGGTTCACAGTGCTGCCACATTCATACATTGCACCATCAAAATTAAGACAAGAAAAACATGTATTATGAACAATAAATATAATATATATGAATAAATACATGCACGACCGTGCCACAAGGACAAATACTTTATTTTACATATGTCATATGTTGTCTTCTTTTAATTAATTCCTTTTGCATTTTTACATTTTATGTGTAGATGTTTAAACATGCATTTTTTTTCACTTGCTCATTATATCATTACATTTTTATATTTGTCCCAAAGTACAGTGTGTAGCAAATTAGGCATCTAAGAATACAGAAATAACTGATTACTTATAAATATTGTGTGAAAAATATATTGGGCATCCTAAAATCTCATTACATTTGTTTGATTATTTGTGAAGTGAAGTGTGAAGTGAATTATATTTATATAGCGCTTTTCTCAAGTGACTCAAAGCGCTTTACATAGTGACACCTACAGAGGTGGGTAGTAACGCGCTACATTTACTCCGTTACATCTACTTGAGTAACTTTTGGGATAAATTGTACTTCTAAGAGTAGTTTTTATGCAACATACTTTTACTTTTACTTGAGTATATTTATAAAGAAGAAACGCTACTTTTACTCCGCTCCATTTATCTACAATCAGCTCGTTACTCGCTACTTTTTTTAATCGATCTGTTAATGCACGTTTTGTTTGTTTTGATTTTGTCAGACACGCATTCAAAGTAGGAACTACGCATGCCCGCGTTACACCAATCACATGCAGTCACTGGTGACGTTGGACCAATCAAACAAAACCAGGCGGTCACGTGACCGTCACACGTCGAATCCGACCTAAAGAAGTTGAAAAACTTATTGGGGTGTTACCATTTAGTGGTCAATTGTGCAGAATATGTACTGTACTGTGCAATCTACTAATAAAAGTTTCAATCAATCTATCAAAAGTGTAAAGGAAAAAATACACTTTTTATTTCAACCGTACTTCCCGTCATTAGCCTAAAGACTGATCGCACAGTTCCTGTCTTCACAATAAAAGCGCCGCTCCATCGCGCCTGCGCTAACAAAATAAGAGTCTCCGAAAGCCACCGCAAACAAACTAGCAAGCTACGGAGTTTGCCGCCAATGTATTTCTTGTAAAGTGTATAAAAACGAATATGGAAGCTGGACAAATAAGATAAACCAACGACTTTCATGTGGTATTAGACAGAAAAGAGAAACTTTTTTTCTCCTCCATTTGAAAATGTGGACGTTATCAGCACTATACTGTCTGATTCCAATCAATGCAAGTCATCAGAATCAGCTAATACACCAACTTATATTCTTGTCTTCATGAAAGATAGGAATCTATGTGTTAAACATGCATGTATATTCATTAAAACACCTTTAACATTTCAACAAAAACGGCAAAATAAAAAACTATAAATTATATACTGTATATATATATATATATATGATATGAGTGTGTATGTAAATATGAGGTAGATCACCTCGACTTGGTCATTTATTAAGTAATTGATTAACGTTGAAAAACGTATTGGGGTGTTTCCATTTAGTGGTCAATCGTAGGGAAGATGTACTGTACTGTGCAATCTACTAATACAAGTTTCAATCAATCAATCAATGCCTACTGAGCCTATGGTGCTGTTAAGTTATTGTGGCTCAATTTGCCTTAATTTTTTTATTTTAATGTATTATTATTTAATATATATTATTGTTTTAGTTGCTTAAGAGATATTCCTGGCTCTGAATTTGCTCATTGCTATTTTTATGTTTTTGTGCATTATTTGTTGCCGTAATCAGGTTACTCATCAGTTACTCAGTACTTGAGTAGTTTTTTCACAAAATACTTTTTACTTTTACTCAAGTAAATATTTGCATGACTACTCCTTACTTTTACTTGAGTAATAAATCTCTAAAGTAACAGTACTCTTACTTGAGTCCAATTTCTGGCTACTCTACCCACCTCTGGACACCTAATATCTAAGTTACATTCAAACCAGTGTAGGTGGCACTGGGAGCAGGTGGGTAAAGTGTCTTGCCCAAGGACACAACGGCAGTAACTAGGATGGCACAATCGGGAATCGAACCTGCAACCCTCAAGTTGCTGGCACGGCCACTCTACCAACCGAGCTATGCCGCCCCATCACAAAGTACTGTATAAAGCAAAATAGGCATCTGACAAATATTACAGAAATAACTGATTAATATCAGATGTAATATTATTAACAATAATACATAATTTTCATACTTCAGTAACTCTTTTTTTTTTCCTGTATTTAATATTAAAACCAAGGCATATTCAATAAATATCCAAAAATCCTCCCTCTCAATACAATTGAAATGACCTATGGTTTCACTCTCACTTCAAACTAATCCAGTGAAGTGGAAGAAGTGGCAGGAAGCTTCATGCCTTTCTGCAGTTGTTTAGTGATTCAGGGCTGCCACCTACTGGCTGTGTTTGTCATCACAACATACGCCATAATTATGGCCGTTATTGCTGTAATCCCGCCCTTATTCAACAGATGGCGCGCGTACTACATGGTGGAGAAATGTTTCCAGTCTCAGATGACTTACTCTGGCAACATTGAGTTTGAATTCAATTAATTGTTTGGGTGGACAAATGCTGCAAAAATACAAGTAAAAAAAAAATAAAAATAAACAAATAAAAAAAAAAAAATAAAAAAAAAAATATATATATATATATATATATATATATATATATATAATTCAAACAATTAGAAAAAACGTCATTCAGTGATCATTGAGTTTATTGTTTACACAGAAAAAATGTCCATTGTTAAGTGCGAGTTATATACTGTAGAGCAGGGGTCTCAAACATGCGGCCCACAAACAGTATAACAATTGGTCGACATTTTGCATGAAAGAAACTGGTGTTCTAAATGTGTCCACTGGATGTCGCAAAAGCATTTTTTTTGTATCTTTGTAGATGATGCTACATATGTAAAAAAAATAAATAAATAACCACATGATGTTAGTGCAACTGTCGTGGGAAATGAGTAAAGTACATAAATAATTTGCTTTAATTATCCATCATCCATTTTCTACCGCTTATTCCCTTTGGGGTCGGGGGGGCCGCTGGTGCCTATCTCAGCTACAATCGGGCGGAAGGTGGCGTACACCCTGGACAAGTCGCCATCTCATCGCAGGGCCTGCTGTAATTAGATTTTGATATTTTTATTTTAATAGATTGAAAATTAACACCAATGAGTGTACTGATGAACTTTATCACATAATTTATTCAGAAAGTATAAATAACAACAAATAAAAACATAACACAAACATGTAAGTGTAAAAAAAACCCCAACAACATTATGATATGTACATTTTCAGAATGTGCTTATTCTATTTTCAAACAAAGAAAACAATCTGAAGTTGTCTTTATTTTAAAGTTATCGTGCCCTGATTTTACCAGTCCGGCCCACTTGGGAGTAGATTTTTCTCCATGTGGGCTCCCATCTAAAAGGAGTTTGACACCCCTGAATCAAACAAATAACAGAGCATAAGACGCCAAAACGGCAATTGCAACTTACTTACAATATTATCATATAAATTATTCAGAAAGTATAAATAAGGACAAAAAAAGATAGCGTAGAATTAACCGCAACATGTAAGTATAAATAACCCCGACAAAATTATGATTTGTACATTTTCAGAATGTGCTATTTTCAAACAAACAAAACAATCTGAAGTTGTCTTTATTTTTAAGTTATCGTGCCGTGATTTTACCAGTCCGGCCCACTTGGGAGTAGATTTTTCTCCATGTGGGCTCCCATCTAAAATGAGTTTGACACCCCTGAATCAAACAAATAACAGAGCATGTGACACCAAAATGGCAATTGCAACATAAATACAATATTATCATATAAATTATTCAGAAAGTATAAATCAGGACAAAAAAAATATAGCATAGAATTAACCGCAACATGTAAGTGTAAATAACCCCGACAAAATTATGGTTTGCACATTTTCAGAATGTGCTATTTTCAAACAAACAAAACAATCTGAAGTTGTCTTTATTTTTAAGTTACCGTGCCGTGATTTTACCAGTCCGGCCCACTTGGGAGTAGATTTTTCTCCATGTGGGCTCCCATCTAAAAGGAGTTTGACACCCCTGAATCAAACAAATAACAGAGCATAAGACGCCAAAACGGCAATTGCAACTTACTTACAATATTATCATATAAATTATTCAGAAAGTATAAATAAGGACAAAAAAAAGATAGCGTAGAATTAACCGCAACATGTAAGTGTAAATAACCCCGACAAAATTATGATTTGTACATTTTCAGAATGTGCTATTTTCAAACAAACAAA
The DNA here is from genome assembly GCF_033978795.1 of Nerophis ophidion. Taxonomy (NCBI): domain Eukaryota; kingdom Metazoa; phylum Chordata; class Actinopteri; order Syngnathiformes; family Syngnathidae; genus Nerophis; species Nerophis ophidion. Next base: position 12,314,302 of record NC_084628.1, on the reverse strand, counting down.
ACAATCTGAAGTTGTCTTTATTTTTAAGTTATCGTGCCGTGATTTTACCAGTCCAGCCCACTTGGGAGTAGATTTTTCTCCATGTGGGCTCCCATCTAAAATGAGTTTGACACCCCTGAATCAAACAAATAACAGAGCATATGACGCCAAAACGGCAATTGCAACATAAATACAATATTATCATATAAATTATTCAGAAAGTATAAATAAGGAGAAAAAAAAGATAGCGTAGAATTAACCGCAACATGTAAGTGTAAATAACCCCGACAAAATTATGATTTGTACATTTTCAGAATGTGCTATTTTCAAACAAACAAAACAATCTGAAGTTGTCTTTATTTTTAAGTTATCGTGCCGTGATTTTACCAGTCCGGCCCACTTTGGAGTAGATTTTTCTCCATGTGGCCGCCCATCTAAAATGAGTTTGACACCCCTGAATCAAACAAATAACAGAGCATATGACGCCAAAACGGCAATTGCAACATAAATACAATATTATCATATCAATTATTCAGAAAGTATAAATGAGGACAAAAAAAAGATAGCGTAGAATTAACCGCAACATGTAAGTGTAAATAACCCCGACAAAATTATGTTTTGTACATTTTCAGAATGTGCTATTTTCAAACAAACAAAACAATCTGAAGTTGTCTTTATTTTTAAGTTATCGTGCCGTGATTTTACCAGTCCGGCCCACTTGGGAGTAGATTTTTCTCCATGTGGCCGCCCATCTAAAATGAGTTTGACACCCCTGCTGTAGAGACACCTATTGCAATATTGGCCGTATGTGCTTGACTTAATGCAAACCAATGTAAGGGCAGTATCAAATTACTAATGCTTTTTTTTAATGGACAACATACATATATTTTTAATGGATTATTTCAAAATTATTTTTAAGTCAATAATTAGTAGAGATTGAATGTATGGTTCTTTTGAGAGCCATTCGAAAGACTGGCTTGTTATTAAATATATTTGTTGTTGTTAGTGTTTTATCACTGAATTAATCACTAGTATCAGTTATACGCGGATAAATGCAGATCTAAATTATTTATTTTATAACATATTACTCCATTCGAGGGAATTATACTGAAATATTTGCTAGAATTGTATTTTGTGTTGTTTTCTTTGTAAACATTCCATAAGGCAGTGTTATATCTCTATGTTTTGGCAGAGACATCCATCCATCCATCCATTTCCTACCGCTTGTCCCTTTTGGGGTTGGGCTGGAGCCTATCATATATATATATATATATATATGTATATATATATATATATATATATATATATATTTTTTTTTTTAAGTGTTAATCCCAGTTAATTTTACTTTACTTTCTAAATTTCCTTTGACTCTGACTCATTTTCTAGTCCAGTTGTCAGTTTGGTGTCATGCTTTTTTTTGATTGCTTGTGCAGAGTAGGCAATTGCCGATACTAAATTTGCATGTGCATAAAAAACAGCTCCAAAATGGGATTTTATTCTCATCACTCACTTAAAAGAGTCGTTCGAAACACTTGATTCGTTTGCAAATGTCATATCTCAAATGAGTAGTTTTCAAGTACACATAAACATGCTGAGTGTGTGTATGAGGGCTTACGGTCACAAGACTAGGGATCCGGTCCTTTTTTTCTTTGGGACCAACCCAATCCCACCGGTTAAAATCCACTGGTGCTTTGTTATGGTATATGTTTGCCGACTCAGCAGGCTCTTTGCACATTGGCATTTGGCAATCACTCCAGCAGCACTGAGAGTGGACTCAGCCAAATTACTTCTAGGTAACGTTGCAATTTTCAATTCAAACACACAAATTGACTCAAAGTCTGCTCCAACGTAAGTAAAATTATGCTCCACTTCTCTGAAAATGCGCTAGTTTAATGTTAATATACATTGGCTTTGCTATTGGCATGCTAATAAATAACAGTGATTTTACATGGCAATTTTAACACCTTGAAATGTGTCAATAAAAACTACAACTAAAACGCACGTTACAATCAAACAGCTGGTGTATAATAAGCACAATACTTGGAGTATTAACACTTTTTAGGGCGCGACAAAAACAACATAAACTAGTCAGTACTGTCATTTAGTCTTGGACTTGTGTTATACTGGCAAATGTGGTGATACACAATTAAATAAGATACAACAACTGCAAAGCAGTTATCATAATCAGCTCATTTAAAATGTTGCAATACAATTGTAATTTTCATATAAAAAAATATAATTATTACCACACACAATAGTACCGAAAATGTACCGGCAACAATTCCCAGGTTCAAATGTAAACGTTAAGTAATATTTATAGTTATTTTGGATTGCATGAACACTAAAATCAAAAGTCTTACACAATTATTAAAACTAGGGATGTCCAATTATATCGGACGCTATCAGCCGATAAATGGTTTAAAATGTAATATCAGAAATTATCGGTATCTGTTTCAAAATCTTCGGGATCGGTTTCAAAATGATCTATCGTTTTTGAAAAAGTAAAATTTAAGAATTTTTAAAACGCCGCTGTGTACACGGGACGTAGGGAGTAATACATAACGCCAATAAACCTTTATGGCACTTCCTATGCGTGCAAGCCCAGTCACATAATATCTACGGCTTTTCACACACACAAGTGAATGCAAAGCATACTTGGTCAACAGCCATACAAGTCACACTGAGGGTGGCCAAATAAACAACTTTAACACTGTTACAAATATGCGCCACACTGTGAACCCACACAAAACAAGAATGACAAACACATTTCGGGAGAACATCTGCACCTTAAAACAACATAAACACAACAGAACAAATAGCATCACTAACTCTTCCGGGACGCAACAATATACAACCCCCGCTGCCCCCTGCCCATTACTCTAAACCCACCCCGCCCACCTCAACCTCCTCATGCTCTCTTAGGGAGAACATGTCCCAAATTCCATGCTGCTGTTTTGGTGCATGTTAAAAAAAACAATGCACTTTGTGACTTCAATAATAAATATGGCAATGCCATGTTGGCATTTTTTACCATACCTTGAGTTGATTGATTTTGGAAAACCTTGTTACATTGTTTAATGCATCCAGCGGGGCATCACAACAAAATCGGGCATAATAATGTGTTAATTCCACGACTGTATATATCAGTATCGGTTGATATCGGGATCGGTAATTAAGAGTTGAAGAGTATCGGATATCGGCAAAAAAGCCATCATCTGACATCTCTAATTAAAACGTATACACTCAAGAAGCAAAACACCGGACCAGATTAACACAACTATAAGCACTTGGAAGACTGAAATGCAGGGTCGAACCAAATCTTGTTTAGAGCCGTGCGCCAACCCCACAGTAAAGATTGTTGAGTCTATTGCAACATTGCAGAATAATGCATCATCTTTGCTACAGCTCTTGCATTGAATATGTGAGTGCACCTAATGCTGGTTGTTATTTCAGTATATATTTACATAGTTTTAACCCACTATGTTATATGCTGGGATATACAGTCACTAATTTGTGTAAGAACAATACAGACCGCATACAGCATATTTAATTCAACATTTATTTTCATATTTGCTGGGTTTCCTGATGTTAGCCATTGATGTGCACAGTCATTTTTTTTTTTTTTAAACTTCCTCCCACACAAGAGACCACATCGTCTGCTTTTAAAAAACAACCTCCCACCTCAATCGATGAAGGAATTAACATATTCTCCACTTGCCCTAAGCGGCGTTGATGAAACTTAACACCAATCTCCCGCTATAGTCACTTACCCTGCAGTGGAACGACGGCGTGGGCGGATCCCAAGGTCAATAGAAGATTCTAATTATATTCTGCCCCAAAGGGTTCCGAGGGGATAGATTGGTGGGGACGCTTGTCTGTGAATGAATATTTAAATACGTGAAAATATGTTCCGGCCTTGTGCGTGGGAATACACCGGGGCTCCACAGGATATACTGTTTTTTTTTCTGTTTGTAATGTTTGTTTGTTTCACACAGACTTGCAATCTATTTGGGGCAGGGGAGCGGCAGAGGGGGTGTCGATATGACATTGTGTAATTTGCATAACTGTCGATGACGCAAAATAAGGCTAAATACATGTTATACATGTAGCACAAAAATGATATATATATACATATATTTATATTTTTTTATGCGTAAATTTACTTTTATGGGAACCACTGGGAAAACAAAGTTGAGCGTTGAATAGAATAGAATAGAATGCCTTTTATTGTCACTATAGGTACAGTGAGATTAAAAGCAACTCGGCAGTCTATAAATATGAAAAACACAGGAAGGAAAGAAAATAAAAATAGTGCAAAGAGAGGTAAGGTGCACAGTCCAGTCCTTAGAATGAATGTTCTGAATGTTTAGAATTTTTTTTTTTCTCTCTCTGGCACTCATCGAGGGCGGACGCTCCCCTTTCCTCTCCCTTATCTCTCCTGCTTGCTTCTTTGTTTTGTCTTGTTTTAACTTTCTTGTTGCCTCTTTTTGCACTGCTCTCCAAATCTAAACATTGGAACTATTTTACTGGCCTCAACAAAATTGACAAGATATTGGGTTGGGGGGAACCTGCTGTCGTGACAAAGCGGTTGTTGCTGGACACACAACGGACTCTTGGGAGAAGAAGGAGGGCCGCGTGCCCGGCGACCCTTTTTTGTCGAGGACATGAATATATCCACCTATTCGGAATTATGACAACAGGACATATTCTGATTGGAGTAAGCGTTGCTCTGGTTTGTCGACAAATTGGAAGTTGCTGGCAGTCTTCAAAGTACCCCAAAACTGCCACAAATGATTGGAGGATGCGGGAAGAACTGGGGATTACATCGGACTGTCTACCCAGGAGTTTTGAGGACCAGTCATAGACAATTTAGAGTGAAAAGCAAATTTTATTTTCACTCGCATAAAAAAATCATTCTAACTTGGATTGTTTCCCTGGCTTCGAGACTCTCCCGAAGGACAGCGCAGCGAAGACACAACAAACTCCCTTCTTGTCTCTCATGGACACACACCTGTTGTTGTTGACTTTGGACTAGCGACTGCAATACATCAAGGCCGCGGAACAGAGACACTACGGGCTTACATACACACACACACATCCACAAAAATATACGCCACGCATACACACACCATCTCCCCCAACCCAAAGCCTGAGAGTTGCGGCCTACCACCATGACCTTGAACTACCTTCCCTCTGTTGCTAGATATCTCGAGTTGCATGTTGTAATATGTATATGTGCTTTGCTATGGAGGTTTTGTCCCACTCCAGACTGGGCCCCTTTAGGAGCCCAGTCTGGATTGTATTTTTTTTTACTCATCCTTCCCCAGCGTTTACCTTTTTCCCCATCTTTTACGGGGAGCCTAAAGGCGACCCATCAGCGTTCTTGTTTTGTAACCCTGTACACTGTTTGTTTGTCTAATCTTGAACAGGTTTGTGCTGAAAACAAAGTTCCGTTGTACTTGTGCAATGACAAGAAAGACCTGTCCTATCCTAAATATTATACGACATACAATCAGACTGTGGGTGGAAAGTAAAAATTGCACACAGAGAGGCGCTAAACTATCAAATCATTGCTGCATCAGAGTAATTTTTAAACATGTATCACTACAAATGGCTCCATAAAATTGATTTACGTGGACTCCGACTTAAACAAGTTGAAAACTTTATTCGGGTGTTACCATTTAGTGGTCAATTGTACGGAATATGTACAGAAATGTCCAATCTACTAATAAAAGTTTCAATCAATCAATCAATCAATCAATCAATAGTCTCCACTTTGCCGTAGCGCTCCGTTTTCTCACTCTCCTCATTCTCCACTTAGATAACGTGCAGTAAAAAGCAGCATGTGTCGAAGTAAATACGGTGGATTGATTAACATGGACAAGTTGAAAAACGTATTCGGGTGTTACCATTTAGTGGTCAACTGTACGGAATATGTACTGTACTGTGTAAACTGTACTGTTTCATATAATGTATTCTCTTCCTTTGCAATCTACTAATAAAAGCTTCAATCAATCGATCAAACCGGAGAGCCTTGTTCTCCTTTGTTTGTCAGCATGTCTGTTTTTGAGTGATGCATTAAATAAAGCTTGGTTTTTGGCAGTTTTGGAAGTGAAAAAACCAAAGACGGAATATAATTGTTGCTTATTTTGACTAAGATTTGAAGTAAAATACCTCCGATCTCCTATTGGCATACAAAAATATTTTTTTTCTTAATTTAAGTTCACAAATAATAACAAGCCGACGTTAGTAAGTAAGCACTATTATAGTACGGTCAAGCGATTTTTTAAAATCAGATTTATCACACTTTTGAATTTTGAATAATAGCGACAAGTCCTAGCAAATTCACTTGCCTGAATAATTTCAATTCACTTTACAAAGGAAGCCAATATTTTGGCACAGATGCAATTTTATTGTCAGAATGTCATTGAGAAAAATGTGTTAATGTTTTGCGTGAATGTACGTCATTTATTTGCTCAGAAATGTTCTCACTGGCGTATGCATTGACCTGATTACTGACTTTTTAACAACCTGCGCCATATTTTACGTAACCATACGTGGTTAAGATAAACAAGGATCGGTATTTTGTGATTAAAAAGGCAGAATTTCACAAAGGTGTACAAATGCAAGTGAACAATTCAAGATTAATGTGATTATTTTCCGTGATTATTCACACATTATTTTGACAGCCCTGCACGATAGCAATATAATTGTAATCACTACACATTTTATTGTGACCATTTGAAGGCAGACTTGTGCAATAATCTTGCTATTTACTCTGCATCTTGTTGTCTCACCCGCCGAGTGCATACTGATGCAAAATAAACATGAACTAACACGACTAATGCTTCAAGTTGGCCATTTTTGCAGGGCGTGGATTTGTAGAAGCATGAGTTATTTGCTTGATATTCATGGAAATCACGTACCGCTGCATTAACTGTTTGCCGTGTTTATTTGTGCTAATATTTGTGTGCAAATAGTTTACTCACATTTGTCTGGCGTCATGTGACATTTCAGCGCATCTCTTAAAATTTGGCATGAAACTGAAAGAATCGGATCAGAGCTCACCATCATAGTCTTCTCTGGAGTAAGGCAGTTGAACATGAGGTGATAGGACTTTTTGTATTTTTGGCGGTATAGCTCGGTTGGTAGCGGCCGTGCCAGCAACTTGAGGGTTGCAAGTTCGATCCCCGCTTCAGCCATCCTAGTCCCTGCCGTTGTGTCCTTGGGCAAGACACTTTACCCACCTGCTCCCAGTGCCACCCACACTGGTTTGAATGTAAAAATTAGATATTGGGTTTCACTATGTAAAGCGCTTTGAGTCACTAGAGAAAAAACGCTATATAATTATAATTCACTTCACTTCACTTCACTTCATGTCAAATTGTACATACTTAGCTTTTTAACAAGCATTTGTCTTCTAGGAATTTTACACAATCGGTTTAAATTATATCAATTGGTACTCTTAAAAAATTTGAAGGGGAAGGCCACAGTTTAGATCAGGGGTGTCCAAAGTGCGACCCGTGGGCAATTTGCTGCCTGCAGCTCGAGTTTTGTTGGCCCGCAGTTTATTGTCAAAATGAAATCTAACAAAAAAATAGTATGAATGTTTAAAAAAAAAGGAAAAAATATACATAGTATAATGAGAAAAAGCTGGAATTGTGCTACCACTACCTAATAATCTTATACATTTTGACATATAACACAAGGCTGATGCAAAGTTTTGTCGATAAATACATACATTTTTTTAGCTTTTTTTTAAAAAACAAAATCAATCAATCATTGTTTATTTATATAGCCCTAAATCACAACTGTCTCAAAGGGCTGCACAAACCACAACGACATCCTCGGTAGACCCCACATAAGGGCAAGGAAAAACTCACACCGAATGCGATATCGGTGACAGTGACAATGATGACTATGAGAAACCTTTTAGACCCCCAGGGGACCGAAAGCCAAGGATGTCGAGCGGGTCTAACATGATTTTGTGAAAGTCCAATCCATAGTGGATCTAACATAACGGTAAAAGTCCAGTCCAAAGTGGATCCAATATAACAGCGAGAGTCCCGTCCATAGTGGAGCCAGCAGGAAACCATCCCAAAATAAACTATATTAAAAATTGGCCTGTGCATGTTTTCATTTTTTTTGTACGTGACTCCATCCATCCATTTTCTACCGCTTATTCCCTTTCGGGGTCGCGGGGGGCGCTGGCGTCTATCTCAGCTACAATCGGGCGGAAGGCGGGGTACACCCTGGACAAGTCGCCTCCTCATCGCAGGGACGTGACTCTTTTTGGAAATTGTTTGGACTCCCCTGCTTTAGATTTTTGTTCACTAGTTAACTAGTGGTTCCATGGCTGTTAGCCTTAATGCTCACCAAAAAAATCCAGCTGGGGTTAGTTGCCACATTCTCCTTGGGGTTGGTTGTCACAACTGATTGATTGATCGATTGATTGAAACTTTTATTCGTAGATTGCACAGTACAGTACAAATTCCGTACAATTGACCACTAAATGGTAACACCCGAATACGTTTTTCAATTTGTTTAAGTCGGGGTCCACGTTAATCAATTCATGTCATCACACAAGTTAATCATCAGAGTATATACATTGAATTATTTACATTTTTTACAATCCGGGAGGGTGGGGTAGGTTTGGTTGATAACAGCACTTTAGTCATCAACAATTGCATCATCTGAGAAATGGACATTGAAACAGTGTAGGTCTGACTTCATAGGATATGTACAGCAAGTAGTGGACATAGAGAGATCAGAAAGCATAATAACAGGAATATACATTTGATTTTTTACATTTAATTTGATTGTTTACATTTGATTATTTACAATCCGGGGAGGGTGTTAGTTTAGGGTTGAAATTGCCTGGAGGTATTTTAGTGCTCATATATGGTATTTATACTAGGGTTGCTAAGTGATTATTTTAAATGAACAAACAAAAAAACAGACTAATCACATTATGGAATTTGAATTGGTTATGATTAGTCACAGGTGATTACTTGCTTGCATAATTAAAAAAGAATGCTACAAAAATATGTACACAAATGCAATGTTATTGTCACTGTAATCAGGAACCTTCTTTTATACTTGAATGCATGTCATTTATTTGCACAAAACTACTACAACAGTCCAGTCAGGGTGTATTTTGGAGTGAAATTTACCAGCGAACAGACTAGTCGGAGTCTCGTCACTCATTTGTGTTCTGATTAATGCGTTGATCTAAACCAGGGGCGCTCACACTTTTTCTGCAGGCGAGCGACTTTTCAATTGACCAAGTCGAGGAGATCTACCTCATTCCTATTTATAATTTATATTTATTTATTTATGAAAGAGACATTTTTGTTAACAAGTTAATGGTGTTTAATGATAATACAAGCATGTTTAACACACATAGATTCCTTTCTTTCATGAAGACAAGAATATAAGTTGGTGCATTTGATTCTGATGACTTGCATTGATTGGAATTAGACAGTGGTGCTGTCTAATTGAGGGAAAAAAGTCCTCCTTTCTGTCCAATACCACATGAAAGTGGTTGGATTCGGCATCTCATTTGTCCAACTTGCATACTCGTTTTTAAACACTTTGTTATGAGAGTAGCATATCTGTGTGGCCCTTTAATGTCTGGCAGCAGGTGAGTGACGTCAGTGAGTGTGCGGGTGGGCAAGCAAGTGAGAAAGCGGTCGCTGAGGGCGGGGGAGAAATACATTGGCATCAAACTGCGTAGCTTGCTAGCTTGTGCACGCTAGCTTTCTGAGACTCTTATTTTGTTGGCACAGGCAGGATGAAACAGGTATTTTATGGTGAAGACAGGAACTGTGCAGTCGGTCTTTAGAGTTTTGACAGTAGGTACGGAGTCTCTAGAAATAAAATGTGTTTCTCTGCGTCCGCCCTGTTAGTGATTTTTTTCTTAAATATGAGCTCGCAGCAGCCAGCGTCATCTCACAAGATCCTCGGGTGCCGAGAATGTCAAACAACTGACGAAAGTGAAGTCTTGGTATGATTGATGATTGCTCATTTTTATGTCTATTTTTAATGCCTGGCTTGAGATCGACTGACACACCCTCCGAGATCGACCAGTCGATCGCGATCGACGTAATGGGCACCCCTGATCTAAACTGACTGTATAACAGTGAAAGTAAAAGAGCTTGTAAGGTCAATATATAAATGGTTGTACTTGTATAGCGCTTTTCTACCCCTTTTTATGGAGCCCAAAGCGCTTTGACACTATTTCCACATTCGCCCATTCACACACTGACGGCGGGAGCTGCCATGCAAGGCGCTCACCAGGACCCATCAGGAGCAAGGGTGAAGTGTCTTGCCCAAGGACACAACGGACGTGACTAGGATGGTAGAAGGTGGGGATTGAACCTATAACCCTCAGATTGCTGGCACAGCCACTCTACCAACTTCGCCACGCCGTCCCCAAATATATTGGATGATTACTCAAGGTGTTTACATGACTCATGCAATGTTTGTTTGTGAATAATCACGAGTGAACTCGTTAATATTGACAGCCCTAATTTTTAAAAAAATCATACACCAGTGCAAGATAGCCTACGGATATGTTTCTTGATCAGTGGTCATTTTGTGTCGAGATGCATTTTGTTCCATTTGTCAACTTGTTAACGCAATTAAACGTTCAAATGTTGAAATGTTTAAAATAAAATTAATATTTTACCCATTAAAATAACCATCCCCTCATCCCTACCTTAGTGGAAGCTCCAAAAGGACCAACTCAAAGTGCTGTTTGACGTTTAAGAGCCTAGAAAAATGCATTAGCATGCAAGTCTTACTTATCATTAGTGTTGTTTTACTCTTTTGTGGCTGTTGATTTTCCTAAGTGTTTTGAGTGAAAAGGTCAAAGAGGGACGTTTCTTCTACCTTGACATTTCCCAATTTGTGAAAAAAACAACGGTGGCAGAAGTCTGAGTTAATGAATGCGCATGAAACCTTTCAACACTTCATGTGTGCTGGTTCATATTCAGCACTTAAGCAGTGAGTGACTGATTGATCCTTTTAATCAGTGTGAGAAGTTATTCTAGTTTGTTGGTTTTCTTTTTTTGCTCATAGAAAGGGTCAGCATATTAGGAACAGGTCTCAGTGAGAATATACTGCGCTTTTACACCGCTGCAAACTGCATTAATTAGTAATATCTCTGTGAAAGTGTGTATCATAACGTTTCGATACACTTTAAAAATTAAAATACAAACCCCCAAAATCAGTGAAGTTGGCATGTTGTATAAATCTAAAAAAAAAACTGAATATAATGATTTGCAAATCCTTTTCAACTTACATTCAATTGGATAAACTGCAAGGACAAGATACTTAATGTTCAAACTGGAAAAAATGTGTTCCATCCATCCATTTCCTTCCGCTTATCCGAGGTCGGGACACGGGGCAGCAGCCTAAGCAGGGAAGCCCAAACTTCCTTCTCTCCAGCCACTTAGTCCAGCTCCTCCCGAGGCGTTCCCAGGCCAGCCGGGAGACCAAGTCTTCCTAACGTGTCCTGGGTCTTCCCCGTGGCCTCCAACCGGTCGGACGTGCCCGAAACACCTCCCGAGGGAGGCGTTCGGGTGGCATCCTGACCAGATGCCCGAACCACTTCATCTGGATCATCTCGATGTAGAGGAGCAGTGGCTTTAGGTTGAGCTCCTCCCGAATGACAGAGCTTCTCACCTTATCTCTAAGGGAGAGCCCCGCCACCAGGCCGAGGAAGCTCATTTCGGCCGCTTGTACCCGTGATCTTGTCCTTTAGGTCATAACCCAAAGCTCATGATCATAGGTGAGGATGGGAAAGTAGATCCACCGGTAAATTGAGAATTTTGCCCTCCGGCTCAGCTCTTTCTTCACCACAACGGATCGATAGAGCATCCGCATTACTAAAGACACACTGATCCGCCTGTCGACCTCCCGATCCACTCTTCCCTCACACGTGAACAAGACTCCGAGGTACTTGAACTCCTCTACTTGGGGCAATATCTCCTTTCCAACCCGAAGATGGCACTCTACCCTTTTCCGGGGGAGAAACATGGACTTGGACTTGGAGGTGCTGATTCCCATCCCTGTCGCTTCACACTAAGCTACGAACAAATCCAGTGAGAGCTGAAGATCCTGGCCAGATGAAGCCATCAGGACCACGTCATCTGCAAAAAGCTGAAACCTAATCCTGCAGCCACCAAACCAGATACCATCAACGCCCTGACTGCGCCTAGAAATTCTGTCCATAAAAGTCATGTACAGAATCGGTGACAAAGGACAGCCTTGGCGGAGTCCAACCCTCACTGGAAACGGGTCCGACTTATTGCCAGCAATGCGGACCAAGCTCTGACACTGATCGTACAGGGAGTGGACCACCACAATAAGACAGTCCAATATCCCATACTCTCTGAGCACTCCCCACAGGACTTCCCGGGGTACACGGTGGAATGTCTTCTCCAAGTCCACAAAGCGCATGTGGACTGGTTGGGCAAACTCCCATGCACCCTCAAGGACCCTGCCGAGTATAGAGCTGGTCCACAGTTCCACGACCAGGACAAAAACCACACTGTTCCTCCTGAATCCGAGGTTCGACTATCCGGTTTCGCCTCCACTCCAGTACACCTGAATAGACCATTGTTAGTTTTTGCAAATATTAGCTCATTTAGAATTTGATGCCAACAACGTTTTCAAAAGAGTTGGCACAAGTGGCAAAAAAGATAGAGAACGTTGAGTAATGCTCATCAAACACTTGTTTGTAGCATCCCACAGGTGGACAGGCTAAATGGGAACAGGTGGGTGCCATGATTGGGTGTAAAAACAGCTTCCATGAAATGCTCAGTAAATCACAAACAAGGATGGGGCGAGGGTCTACCCCAGGGCAGCTGTGGCTACAGATGTAGTTTACCACCACCAAGTGTGAATGAATGATGGGCTCCCACTTCTTTGTGAGCGCTTTGAGTATCTAATAATAGAAAAGCGCGATATACATCTAATCCATTATTATTGTTATTATTAAAAGGTTCAGAGACTCTGGAGAAAATCCCTATACGTGAGAGATGATATTACGGACTGTCGATCCCCCAGGTGGTACTGCATCAAATAGCGACATCAGTGTCTAAAGGATATCACCACCAAATGTCGGTATCTACAGTTTGTTGCTACATCTGCAAGTGCAAGTTAAAACTCCACTATCCTAAGCCAAAGCCATTTATCAACAACACCCAGAAACGCCACCGGCTTCTCTGGACCCGAGCTCATCTGAGATGGACTCATGCAAAGTGGAACAGTGTTCTGTGGTCTGACGAGTTCACATTTCAATTTGTTTTTGGAAACTGTGGACTTCGTGTCCTCCGGACCAAAGAGGAAAAAAAAACACCCGGACTGTTATCGGCGCAAAGTTCAAAAGCCAGCATCTGTGATGGTTTAGGGGTGTATTAGTGCCCAAGGTTCAAGTAACTTACACATCTGTGAAGACATCATCGATACTGAAAGGTACATATAGGCTTTGAAGCAGCATATGTTGCCATCCAAACTTGTTTTTCATGGAGGCCCCTGCTTATTTCGGCAAGACGGTGCCAATGTTGAACAACTTAAGCTGTACGTCAAGCAAGAATGGAAAATAATTCCACTTGAAAAGCTACAAACATTGGTCTCCTCAGTTCCCACACGTTTACTGGGAGTTTTTAAAAGGAAAGCCATGTAACACAGTGGTAAAAATGCCCGTTTGACAACTTTTTGGAGATGTGTTGCTTTCATTAATTTCTAAGTTAATGATTATTTGCCAAAATAAGTTTCCCAGTTCCAACATTAGATATCTTGTCTTTGCAGTGTATTCAATTGAATATAATTTGACAATGTTTTGCAAATCATTGTATTTTGTTTTTATTTACAATTTACACAACATGCCAATTTCACTGGTTTGGGGTTTTGTAATTGAAGAGTGTCAAGTGTTTGCCGTGTAAACATTTTCTGTTTTGCGGCATGGGGATGTGCCACCCTCAAAAAATACGGGGAGCAATTGCATAAATTTCCCGCAACCCAGAAAGGAGAAAACAAAGGGAAATGACGGTTTGGCCGGGAAGACTGGAGTGCCAATAACAACTGTTATTAAGCATAGACGCTAGGGGGTGTAACGGTATGTGTATTTGTATTGAACCGTTTCGGTACGGGGGTTTCGGTTCGGAACGGGCGTACTGAACGAGTTTGGAAGCAGAAGTCTTCACAAGCTGCTCTGCTTTCTGCCTCTGTCTGAGCAATGAGCACCCAGCATTGTCCCGCCCACACAACCATCTGATTGGTTACATACAAAGCCAATCAGCAGTGCGTATTCAGAGCACTGCTGATTGTGTTTAAAATTAAAATTTCCCCTCAGGGATTAATGAAGTATTTCTGATTCTGATTGAAGACGGATGGATGGATGGACCCCCAATTCCAACCCTTGATGCTGAGTGCCTAGCAGAAATATATACAGTCGGGTAAAAAAGTATTTAGTAAGCTACCGGTTGTGCAAGTTCTCCCACTTAAAATGATGACAGAGGTCTGTAATTTTCATCATAGGTACACTTCAACTGTGAGAGACAGAATGTGAACAAAAAAATCCAGGAATTCACATTGTAGGAATTTTAAAGAATTTATTTGTAAATTATGGTGGAAAATAAGTATTTGGTCAACCATTCAAAGCTCTCACTGATGGAAGGAGGTTTTTGGCTTAAAATCTCACGATACATGACCCCATTGATTCTTTCCTTAACACGGATCAATTGTCCTGTCCCCTTAGCATAAAAACAGCCCCAAAGCATGATGTTTCCAACCCCATGCTTCACAGTAGGGATGGTGTTCTTGGGATGCAACTCAGTATTCTTCTTCCTCCAAACACGACGAGTTGAGTTTATACCAAAAAGTTCTATTTTGGTTTCATCTGACCACATGACATTCTCCTAATCCTCTGCTGTTATCATCCATGTATCCATTTTGGTACAAACTCAATTCGTCATGTTTGGAGGAAGAAGAATACTGAGTTGCATCCCAAGAACACCAAACCTACTGTGAAGCATGGGGGTGGAAACATCATGCTTTGGGGCTGTTTTTCTGCTAAGGGGACAGGACGATTGATCCGTGTTAAGGAAAGAATGAATGGGGCCATGTATCGTGAGATTTTGAGCCAAAACCTCCTTCCATCAGTGAGAGCTTTGAATGGTTGACCAAATACTTGTTTGCCACCATAATTTACAAAGAAATTCTTTAAAATTCCTATAATGTGAATTCCTGGATTTTTTTCACATTCTGTCTTTCAGAGTTGAAGTGTACCTATGATGAAAATTACAGACCTCTGTCATCATTTTACGTGGGAGAACTTGCACAATCGGTGGCTTACTAAATTATTTTTTGCCCCACTGTATATATATAATAATAATATATATAGTATCATGTCATTTGTTATTAGCTTGTTGACACAAATCTCTCATTATAATGATGTTTCAAAGACTTAATATTAGATTTGTAAACAATGCAGTCGTAGTATATTGTGGTTACATTTTTTTTTTTGTATTATCCAACTAACCCTGTTTGAGCTTCTTGGGCCCACACGGAGCCGAAGAGTGCACCAATCTATCCTCATTTTCTCGTACAATTACGTCTTATTAACAGGGCGGATGCAACACAAATCAAATAAATAGTCTTTCCACCCCCTCGTAGCCTCTGTGGTCCACACTTGGATCAATAGAGGTGGTCTGGTCACCATCATTAGCTCAACCAATATGGCTGCTTTATGTGTGTTGTCTAGGCCGGGGGTGATAGTATGCCATTCGTTTATGACACCGTATAAGTTTAATGCTGTGCCTCGGCAGTAAATATCCATAGTATTTAGAGCAGGCTGTGGTTTAATGGCCGCCACAGGTCGCCGACGCTTTTAGCCAGGGGACTGACAGGCAAGCACCGTGACGGACTGAGGTGGCTTCTTGGGCAAAGTGTGAAGATGGCTGATTGACCGTGACCCCCTAGGACAGGGGTCTGCAACCTGGGGCTCTTTAGCACCATCCTTGCAGCTCCCTACATGTATGAAAATAGAAAAAGATAGGGGGAAAACATATTTTTGTTTAATTATGGTTTCTGTAGGGGGACAACATGATACAAACATCCCTAATTATTAAAAATCCCAGTGTTTGTATCAAACAAGATTCTCTGATGAGGGTATTTGGCGAGCAGTGTTTTATCCTAAGAATATTGGCGGTCCCTGAACTCACCGTAGTTTTTAAACATGTATAACTTTATTAAATGATGCCGGAGGAAGACATATTTAATGCCACTCATTATTTGTCTCATTTTGTCCACCAAACCTTTTATACTGTGTATGAATGCTCAAAAGTAGGCTTTGTTGGTGTTATTGGATCCGCTTTGAACTGAACTCTCGCGGCTGTGTTGGATCCAGTATGGATTGAACTTTCACAGTATCATGTTGGACCCGCTCGACATCCATTGCTTTCGGTCCCCTAGAGGGGGGGCTGCCCACATTTGAGATCCTCTCCAAGGTTCTCATAGTCATCATTGTCACTGGCGTTCCACTGGGTGTGAATTCTCCTTACCCACTGGGTGTGAGTTTTCCTTGCCTTTATGTGGGTTCTTCCGAGGATGTCGTAGTCGTAGTGGTTTGTACAGTCCTTTGAGACATTTGTGATTTAGGGCTTTATAAATAAACGATTGATTGATTGATTGATTGATTGAATTGCGTGGAGTGCTTATCAAGCATATTTTTTCATTGCACGACTGCAAGATAATCAATGCTAACATGCTATTTAGGCTAGCTGTATGTACATATTACATCATTATGCCTCATTTGTTGGTATATTTGAGATAATTTGATATCCTTTACTTTTATCGTCTTTGTATCCATCCATTTCCTACCGCTTATTCCTTTTGGGGTCGCGGGGGGTGCTGGCGCCTATCTCAGCTACAATCGGGCGGAAGGCGGTGTACACCCTGGACAAGTCGCCAACACAGATAGACAGACAACATCCACACTCACATTCACACACTAGGGCCAATTTAGTGTTGCCAATCAACCTATCGCCAGGTGCATATCTTTGAAAGTGGGAGGAAGCCGGAGAGAACATGCAAACTCCACACAGAAAGATCCCGAGCCCGGAATTGAACCCTGACTACTCAGGACCTTTGTATTGTGAGGCAGACGCACTAACCCCTCTACCACCGTGAAGCCTCTCCTTTGTATATAGTTTAGTTTTGCATGTCTCATGACACATATGTACGTAATATCGGCTGAATTTCAGATAGTTGCCTGTGTGCCATGTTGTTCCAGACCACAGCAAACATTACCTAGCTTGCCAAAGATTGTATTAAATCTATTAAAACAAAACAGCCTGCCGAATCCTTTAACATGGACATACATATCTGTACATTTGGTCATTCTGAGCCAGTCATTTCCAGGAGTTATCTCACCATTTGAGTAGCCTCTGATTTACTAATAGTTTCTAATTTTGTAAAAATTTGTAGAATAAATATATAACATTTCTGAATTTCTGTCAACGAAGATTTGCTTCAGCCTGCGACACATAGTCATTTTGATAGTAGGTTATTATAGGTAATATAGACACGTATGTCATGTGTTGCCTTCACTATAAGACTTACAGTATATACAGCTTTTCATTTTTTGCGGCTCCAGACAGATTTGTTTGTTGTATTTTTGGTCCTATGTGGATCTTTCAGCGTTTTGGGTTGCTGACCCTGCCCCAGGAGGAGGGTGGTGTCAAGGAGGCCGCGATATCCTCTTTTTGAGTCACAGAAGAGGGGCCGAAGAGTGACGCCTAATTAGACACGCAAAGTAATTAGCGCGGACAAAAGCCTCCATCAACTCTTCATCCTCTTTCTGCACATATTGTTTTTCGCCGCCTTTCTGCCGCTCTCATCCTTTTCATATCCTTCCATCTCGTTCCTCTTATCAAGCCTGGGTGCCAAAAAGGATAAAGCTTATTTCCAGTGAAGAAGACAGGAGATATTTCACGGAGGAGTAAACAAAAAGTAATAGGGCGGCTAAGGGAGGTGACGGACAGCTCTCGCGTTAACGATTGAAGATTAACAGCAGTTTTATTTTTATTTTTTTTTGTATTTTACCTCCAAGAGACTCCATCAAGGTGAACGTTGCACCATGTGATGAAACCTGGAGCAATCTAAGCAGCGGAAATGTGGTGGCCGCCTCCCCGCCTGATTGATGCCAACACGTGCCCAAAACAAGCTCATTGTTCCCCGGGCGGGACAAATTGTTTTGCGGGCAGCAGATTTATAGAAAGATTTCGATTTCAGGGTTCAAGCATTAACTTTTCACTTTTTAGAGATTGCCTGGATTTCTTTTGATTTGTTGGTAATCCTATAATACCTTTTGTGAGATTCTTCCTGAATGCCTTTCGTGTTTCCGATGTTGTTTTTAGTTTAAAATCACTTGTCATACGATCCAGCTAATGCAGCTTTGGCTCGTTAACTACGATGTCGGACTAGCAGAAAATTGACTTAATCTCAATTTGCTACATTTTGTGACCAATTAGACAGCTAATTTACTTTCAAAATTTCACAGTAGCCATGTTTAGAATGTTGTTTTTATCTTAAAATCACTGGTCAGGCGAGTTCGCTAACGGGGCTGTAGCTTTTTAACTACGACGTTAGGCTAGTTCACTTCAATGTTCTATATTTCATTAAAGGCCTACTGAAATGAGATTTTCCTATTCAAACTGGGATAGCGGGTCCATTCTATGTGTCATACTTGATCATTTCGCGATAGTGCCATATTTTTGCTGAAAGGATTTAGTAGAGAACATCCACGATAAAGTTTGCAACTTTCGGTGCTAAGAGAAAAGCCCTGCCTCTACCGGAAGTCGCAGGCGATGACGTCACATGTTTGATGGCTCCTCACATATTCACATTGTTTTTAATGGGAGCCTCCAACAAAAAGTGCTATTCGGACCGAGAAAACAACAATTTCCCCATTAATTTGAGCGAGGACGAAAGATTTGTGTTTGAGGATATTTATAGCGACAGACTAGAAAAAACAAATTAAAAAAAAAACGCGATTGCATTGGGACGGATTACGATGTTTTTTGACACATTTACTAGATTAATTCTGGGAAATCCCTTATCTTTCTATTGTGTTGCTAGTGTTTTCGTGAGTTTAACAGTACCTGATAGTCGGAAGGGTGTGTCCACGGGTTTCTTGACGCCAATGTCTCAGGGGAGTCGACGGCAGCTATGGACGGCACAAGGTCAGCTTTACTCCGGTAGGAACTGACTTTATAACCACAATTTTCTCACCGAAACATGCTGGTTGACATGTGGTCGGGATCCATGTTCTCTTGATCCATAGGAAAGTTTCACCTCCAGGAATTTTAAACAAGGAATCACCGTGTGTTTGTGTGGCTAAAGGCTAAAGCTTCCCAACTCCATCTTTCTGCTGTGACTTCTCCATTATTAATTGAACAAATTGCAAAAGATTCAGCAACACAGATGTCCAAAAACTGTATAATTATGCTGTTAAAGCAGACGACATTTAGCTGTGTGTGTGCGCAGCGCTCATGCTTCCTAAAATCCCGTGACGCCTTGCTTACACGTCATCATTACGTGACGTTTCGAAGACTAAACTCCCGAAAAATTAAAAATTGTAATTTAGTAAACTAAAAAGACCGTTTTGGCATGTGTTGCAATGTTAATATTTCATCATTGATATATAAACTATCAGACTGCGTGGTCGGTAGTAGTGGGTTTCAGTAGGCCTTTAATGATTAAACAGCTAATTTACTTTAAAAATGTACATTAGCCATGTTTAGAATGTTGTTTTTATCTTAAAATCACTGGTCATATGAGCTAGCTAATGCAACTTTAGCCAGTAGATGAGGGACTAGCAGCAAATGGACTTCACTTCAATATACTACATTTCATTAATGATTAGACAACTAATTTACTATTGAAATTGACATAAGCCATGTTTAGGATTTTATTTTGATCCTAAAATCACTCGTCAAATGAGCTAGCTAAAGCAGCTTTAGCCTGTAAATGACGGACTCGCAGCAAATAGACCTCACTTTAATGTACTACATTTCATTAATGATTAAACAGCTAATTTATTTTCAAAATGTACATTAGCCATGTTTAGCATGTTGTTTTCGTCTTAAAACCACTCGTCATACGAGCTAGCTAATACAGCTTTTCACTTTAATGTACTACATTTCATTAATGATTAAACAGCTAATTTATTTTCAAAATGTACATTAGCCATGTTTAGCATGTTGTTTTCGTCTTAAAACCACTCGTCATACAAGCTAGCTAATACAGCTTTAGCCAGTAGATGACGGACAAATTGTTTTGCGGGCAGCCGATTTATAAAAAGATCTCGATTTAAGCGTACAAGCGTTAACTTTTCACTCTTTCGAGATTGCTTGGATTTCTTTTGACTTGTTGGTAATCCTATGATGCCTCCTGTGAGATTCTTTCTGAATGCCTTTCGTAATTAACATTATCCATGTTTCCAATGTTGTTTTTATTTCAAAATGACTTGTCATACAATGTAGCTAATGCAGCTTTAGCTCGTTAACTAGGCTGACCATACGTCCTCTTTTGCGGCGTTGTCCGCCGTGTCCGGGCGGGTTTTTTTAAATGCGTCAAATGTCCGGCGTTTTGAATTAGGGTTGCGTGTATTTGTTGGCTGAGTTCTTAACGTTTACTTTTAGAGCGTGCATATCACAACATACAAGATGTCGTCATGGCGACACACCAACCCCCTTTACCGGGCTACCGCGCATGCTTGTCACTCCTGTTGCATGCTGGGTAGTGTAGTCCTTTTATTCCCTGGCTCATAACATCACACTAGCTGTAAATATTGTAGCGGCGAGTTGAGTTTATACCAAAAAGTTCTATTTTGGTTTCATCTGACCACATGACATTCTCCCAATCCTCTGCTGTATCATCCATGTATCCATTTTGGTATAAACTCAACTCGTCGTGTTTGGAGGAAGAATAATACTGAGTTGCATCCCAAGAACACCACACCTACTGTGAAGCATGGGGGTGGAAACATCATGCTTTGGGGCTGTTTTTCTGCTAAGGGGACAGGACGATTGATCCGTGTTATGGAAAGAATGAATGGGGCCATGTATCGTGAGATTTTGAGCCAAAACCTCCTTCCATCAGTGAGAGCTTTGAATGGTTGACCAAATACTTATTTTCCACCATAATTTACAAATAAATTCTTTAAAATTCCTACTATGTGAATTCCTGGATGGTTTTTTTTCACATTCTGTATCTCACAGTTGAAGTGTACCTATGATGAAAATTGCAGACCTCTGTCATCATTTTAACTGGGAGAACTTGCACAATCGGTGGCTGACAAAAATACTTTTTTGCCCCACTGTACATGTTATATTTTGTATTGCTCCTATGTTACATTTTTAGTCTACTTAATACCTGCATTATCCTTTCCATCCTTTGTAACTGAGCTACTGTCAGGAACAATTTCCCTTGTGGATCAATACAGTTTGTCTAAGTCTAAGTTAATAGTTTTACAATGGGGCATATCAGATATATTATCTCCTATGAAAATTATCCTTCTATTGTGCAGGAGCAATGAAAAAGAAAAGTTTGGTAGGTACATGTTCACAGTATTGACTCTCTTTGTCGTGTAAACACCCTCCAGAGGAAGGCCGTTTGAAATGAAGACAACTGTCTTGTTAAAAATTGCATTAGTTGGTATTTTCTTTCTGACAGCCACCATTTATTTTGTCCTTCATAGGTCCAGCCAGCCCCCACTATATGTTTTTATTTTGTTCGTTGCACATCCATATAAAAAATGTCTCAAGGCTGCGGGAAATGGGGAGGAAAAAAAAAAAAACAACAAGAAGTCAGGCCGTGTAACAAGAGAGGAGCTCACACGCTGGTTAGTCATGCGCACGGAAGGGCAGGAGCTTGAAGAAGGTGGGATGAAGGTGGTTGAAAGGTGCTGGGAGTCAAAATCGGTTGAAAGCGGTGATGCGCGTTAAGCTGATGGACTGACCCCGTCCAAGAATCATCCTTGCTTCCACTCTAACAACCTCGGGATATTGATCTGATACATCTTAATGAATTCTTTGGGAGCAAGTGGAAAACATTTTTTTTTCTATCTGGCAACGCTCCATTTGCTGGGTTTTTTGATCACCTATATACAACACTGTTTCCTCCAATTAGTTTCCTTCTCAATATTCTGCCTAAAACATAAACCATAGCGAGCGACATTAATAAACTAACAGTATAAAACTTGTTTTTTCTACCTGTCCTGTTTGGTATCTTAGCTGCGTTTGGTAAGGGGAGGAAAAAAAACAAAAAAAACTTGGTGCTGACCTCGTTGTGGTACGCTTAATGGTCACTCTTGTGTTTTTCCACAAAGTCTGCACACAAAAAGTAAGGATTTTACTGGGCAGTTTAAGTGATACAGTGGATCATAAGCATTTGTCACCCCAGCAAATTTCTGTTTTTTGAAATTACAAATATATCATAGAAACAAATTATATGGGCTGTTTTTTCCTCTCCATCCATCCATCCATCTTCTTCCGCTTATCCGAGGTTGGGTTGCGGGGGCAACAGCCTAAGCAGGGAAACCCAGACTTCCCTCTCCCCAGCCACTTCGTCTAGCTCTTCCCGGGGGATCCCGAGGCGTTCCCAGGCCAGCCGGGAGACATAGTCTTCCCAATGTGTCCTGGGTCTTCCCCGTGGCCTCCTACCGGTTGGACGTGCCCTAAACACCTCCCTCGGGAGGCGTTCGGGTGGCATCCTGACCAGATGCCCGAACCACCTCATCTGGCTCCTCTCGATGTGAAGGAGCAGCGGCTTTACTTTGAGTTCCTCCCGGATGGCAGAGCTTCTCACCCTATCTCTAAGGGAGAGCCCCGCTACCCGGCGGAGGAAACTAATTTCGGCCACTTGTACCCGTGATCTTATCCTTTCGGTCATGACCCAAAGCTCATGACCATAGGTGAGGATGGGAACGTAGATCGACCGTAAATTGAGAGCTTTGCCTTCCGGTCCAGCTCCTTCTTCACCACAACAGCGTCCGCATTACTGAAGACGCCGCACGATCCGCCTGTTGATCCCACGATCCACTCTTATCTCACTCGTGAACAAAACTCCTAGGTACTTGAACTCCTTCACTTGGGGCAAGGTCTCCTCCCCAACCCGGAGATGGCATTCCACCCTTTTCCGGGCGAGAACCATGGACTCGGACTTGGAGGTGCTTATTCTCATTCCGGTCGCTTCACACTCGGCTGCGAACCGATCCAGTGAGAGCTGAAGATCCCGGTCAGATGAAGCCATCAGGACCACATCATCTGCAAAAAGCAGAGACCTAATCCTGCGGTCACCAAACCGGAACCCCTCAACGCCTTGACTGCGACTAGAAATTTTGTCCATAAAAACACATTTTTTTAAATGGCAATCATCGAGGGTGGACGCTCCCCTTTCCTCTCCCTTATCTCTCCTGCTTGCTTCTTTGTTTTGTCTTGTCTTTAACGTTCTTGTTGCCTCTTTTTGCACTGCTCTCCAAATCTAAACATTGGAACTATTTAACTGGCCTCAACAAAATTGACAAGATCTTGGGTTTGGGGGAACCTGCTGTCTTGACGAAGCGGTTGTTGCTGGACACACGGCGGACTCTTGGGAGAAGAAGGAGTGCCGCGTGCCCGGCGACCCTTTTCTGTCGAGGATATGAAGATATCCACCTATTCGGAATTATGACAACAGGACATCTGCTGATTGGAGTAAACGTTGCTCTGGTTTGTCGACAAATTGGAAGTTCCTGGCAGTCATCAAAGTACCCCAAAGCTGCCACAAATGATTGGAGGATGCGGGAAAAACTGTGGATTACAGCGGACTGTCTACCCAGCAGTTTTGAGGACCAGTCATAGACAATTTAGAGTGAAAAGCAAATTTTATTTTCACTCGCATACAAATCATTCTAACTTGGATTGTTTCCCTGGCTTCGAGACTCTCCCGAAGGACACTGCAGCGAAGACACAACAAACTCCCTTCTTGTCTTTCATGGACACACACCTGTTGTGGTTGACTTTGGACTAGCGACTGCACAATACATCAAGGCCACGGAACAGAGACACACTACGGGCTCACACACACACACACATACATCCACAAAAAAATACACGCCACACATACACCCCACCCCCAACCCAACGCCCTCGACGTAAATCCCGTAGGGGTGATGAATGGATGGTCAGCGCCTGAGAGCTGCGGCCTACCACCATGACCTTGAACTACCTTCCCTCTGTTGCTAGATATCTCGAGAAATATGTTGTAATATGTATATGTGCTTTGCTATGGAGGCTTTTTCCCACTCCAGACTGGGCCCCCTTAGGAGCCCAGTCTAGATTGTCATTTTTTACTCATCCTTCCCCAGCATTTAGCTTTTTCCCATTTTTTACGGCGTTCTTGTTCTGTAACCCTGTACACTGTTTGTTTGTCTAATCTTGAACAGGTTTGTGCTGAAAACAAAGTTTTGTTGTACTTGTGCAATGACAATAAAGGCCTATCCTATCCTAATAAGTTATAACCTACTCAGTGGCCTAGTGGTTAGAGTCATTCCAAAGACTATAAAAATGGGACCCACTACCTCCCTGCTTGGCACTCAGCATCAAGGGTTAGAATTGGGGGTTTCATCACCAAAAATTATTCCCGGGCGCAGCCACCGCTGCTGCTCTCTGCTCTCCTCACCTCTCAGGGGCGGTTCAAGGGTGATGGGTCAAATACGGGGAATAATTTTGCCACACTAAGTGTGTGTGTGACAATCATTGGTACTTTAACTTTAACGTTTAACTATGTACAGTTAGAATCTACTATATGTCATACTTGTAGTATACCAGCCTACAGTTTTTTTTTTACATGTTTAATTTTTATGCTTCACCGATAATCTTATTTTGTTTAGCACTGAGATGTTAGAGTTTGTTTAGCGTCCTTGAATGCAACAAAGCTGCATCCAGTAGCGGTCTTGTTCTTGTCTCCCTGTAATGTATGTCAGCTCTTAGTGGGACTCTGATTTCAGTTCTTATATGTATTGTACATGTTAAAGAGCAAAGTGGAAAAGGAATATATATATATATATATACTCCTCTCTGAGCTGCCACCTTACCGTGGTAGAGGAGTTTGCGTGTCCCGATGATCTTAGGAGCAATGTTGTCCGGGGGCTTTAAGCCCCCTGGTAGGGTCTCCCAAGGCAAACTGGTCCTAGGTGAGGGACCAGACAAAGAGCAGCTCGAAAACCTCTATGAAAAGTAAAAACAAAAGACCCAGATTTCCCTCGCCCGGACGCGGGTCACCGGGGCCCCCCTCTGGAGCTAGGCCCAGAGGTGGGGCACGATGGCGAGCGCCTGGTGGCCGGGCCTGTACCCATGGGGCCCGGCCGGGCACAGCCCGAAGAGGCAACGTGGGTCCCCCCTCCAATGGGCTCAACACCCATAGCAGGGGCCATAGAGGTCGGGTGCAATGTGAGCTGGGCGGCAGCCGAAGACAGGGCACTTGGCGGTCCGATCCTCGGCTACATAAACTCGCTCTTGGGACGTGGAACGTCACGTCACTGGGGGGAAAAGGAGCCTGAGCTAGTGCGCAAAGTAGAGAAATTCCGGCTGGATGTAGTCGGACTAACTTCGACGCACAGCAAGGTCTCTGGAACCACTTCTCTTGAAAGGAGCTGGACTTTCTTTCACTCTTGCGTGGCCGGCAGTGAGAGGCGACGGGCTGGAGTGGCAATTCTGGTTGGCCCCCGGCTTAAAGCCTGCACGTTGGAGTTCCACCCTGTGGACGAAAGGGTAGCCTCCCTCCGCCTTCGGGTGGGGGGACGGGTCCTGACTGTTGTTTGCGCTTACGCACCAAACAACAGTTCAGAGTACCCACCCTTTTTGGGTACACTCGAGGGAGTACTGGAGAGTGCTCCCCCGGGTGATTCCCTTGTTCTGCTGGGGGACTTCAACGCTCATGTTGGTAACGACAGTGAAACCTGGAGAGGCGTGATTGGGAAGAATGGCCGCCCAGATCTGAACCCGAGTGGTGTTTTGTTATTGGACTTCTGTGCTCGTCACAGTTTTTCCATAACAAACACCATGTTCAAACATAAGGGTGTCCATATGTGCACTTGGCACCAGGACACCCTAGGCCGCAGTTCCATGATCGACTTTGTAGTTGTGTCATCGGATTTGTGGCCTCATGTTTTGGACACTCGGGTAAAGAGAGGGGCGGAGCTTTCTACCGATCACCACCTGGTGGTGAGTTGGCTGCGATGGTGGGGGAGGATGTCGGACAGACCTGGCAGGTCCAAACGCATTGTGAGGGTTTGCTGGGAACGTCTGGCAGAGTCTCCTGTCAGAGAAAGTTTCAATTCCCACCTCCGGAGGAACTTTGAACATGTCACGAGGGAGGTGCTGGACATTGAGTCCGAGTGGACCATGTTCCGCACCTCTATTGTCGAGGCGGCTGATCGGAGCTGTGGCCGCAAGGTAGTTGGTGCTTGTCGTGGCGGTAATCCTAGAACCCGCTGGTGGACACCAGCGGTGAGGGATGCCGTCAAGCTGAAGAAGGAGTCCTATCGGGTTATTTTGGCTCATAGGACTCCAGAGGCAGTGGACAGGTATCGACTCGCCAAGCGGTGTGCAGCTTCAGCGGTCACAGAGGCAAAAACTCGGACATGGGAAGAGTTTGGGGAAGCCATGGAAAATGACTTCCGGATGGCTTCGAAGCGATTCTGGACCACCATCCGCCGCCTCAGGAAGGGGAAGCAGTGCACTGTCAACACCGTGTATGGTGCGGATGGTGTTCTGCTGACCTCAACTGAGGATGTTGTGGATAGGTGGAAGGAATACTTTGAAGACCTCCTCAATCCCACCAACACGTCTTCCTATGAGGAAGCAGTGCCTGGGGGATCTGTGGTGGACTCTCCTATTTCTGGGGCTGAGGTTGCTGAGGTAGTTAAAAAGCTCCTCGGTGGCAAGGCCCCAGGGGTGGATGAGACCCGCCCAGAGTTCCTTAAGGCTCTGGATGCTGTGGGGCTGTCTTGGTTGACAAGACTCTGCAGCATTGCGTGGACATCGGGGGAGGTACCTCTGGATTGGCAGACCGGGGTGGTGGTCCCTCTCTTTAAGAAGGGGGACCGGAGGGTGTGTTCCAACTATCGTGGGATCACACTCCCCAGCTTTCCCGGTAAGGTTTATTCAGGTGTACTGGAGAGGAGGCTACGCTGGATAGTCGAACCTCGGATTCAGGAGGAACAGTGTGGTTTTCGTCCTGGTCGTGGAACTGTGGACCAGCTCTATACTCTCGGCAGGGTTCTTGAGGGTGCATGGGAGTTTGCCCAACCAGTCTACATGTGCTTTGTGGACTTGGAGAAGGCATTCGACCGTGTCCCTCGGGAAGTCCTGTGGGGAGTGCTCAGAGAGTATGGGGTATCGGACTGTCTTATTATGGCAGTCCGATCCCTGTACGATCAGTGCTAGAGCTTGGTCCGCATTGCTGGCAGTAAGTCGGACACGTTTACAGTGAGGGTTGGACTCCGCCAAGGTTGCTCTTTGTCACCGATTCTGTTCATAACTTTTATGGACAGAATTTCTAGGTGCAGTCAAGGCATTGAGGGGTTCCGGTTTGGTGGCCGCGGGATTAGGTCTCTGCTTTTTGCAGACGATGTGGTCCTGTTGGCTTCATCTGGCCGGGATCTTCAGCTCTCACTGGATCGGTTCGCAGCCGAGTGTGCAGCGGCCGGAATGAGAATCAGCACCTCCAAATCCGAGTCCATGGTTCTCTCCCGGAAAAGGGTGGAGTGCCATCTCCGGGTTGGGGAGGAGACCCTTCCCCAAGTGGAGGAGTTCAAGTACCTAAGACTCTTGTTCACGAGTGGGGGAAGAGTGGTTTGTGAGATCGACAGGCGGATCGGTGCGGCGTCTTCAGTAATGCGGACGTTGTACCGATCTGTTGTGGTGAAGAAGGAGCTGAGCCGGAAGGCAACGCTCTCAATTTACCGGTCGATCTACATTCCCATCCTCACCTATGGTCATGAGCTTTGGGTCATGACCGAAAAGATAAGATCACAGGTACAAGCGGCCGAAATGAGTTTCCTCCGCCGTGTGGCGGGGATCTCCCTTAGAGATAGGGTGAGAAGCTCTGTCATCCGGGAGGAACTCAAAGTAAAGCCGCTGCTCCTCCACATCGAGAGGAGCCAGATGAGGTGGCTCGGGGATCTGGTCAGGATGCCACCCGAACGCCTCCCGAAGGAGGTGTTTAGGGCACGTCCAACCGGTAGGAGGCCACGGGGAAGACCTAGGACACATTGGGAAGACTATGTCTCCCGGTTGGCCTGGGAATGCCTCGGGATCCCCCGGGAAGAGCTAGACAAAGTGGCTGGGGAGAGGGAAGTCTGGGCTTCCCTGCTTAGGCTGCTGCCCCCGCGACCTGACCTCGGATAAGCGGAAAAAGATGGATATATATATATATATATATATATATATATATATATGTGTATGTGTGTGTGTGTACACAAACCCTGTTTCCATATGAGTTGGGGAAATTGTGTTAGATGTAAATAAAAACGGAATATAATTATTTGCAAATCATTTTCAACCCATATTTAGTTGAATATGCTACAAAAACAAAATATTTGATGTTCAAACTGATAAAAATTATTTTTTTGCAAATAATCATTACCTTTAGGATTTGATGCCGGCAACACGTGACAAAGAAGTTGGAAAAGGTGGCAATAAATACTGATAAAGTTGAGGGATGCTCATCAAACAGTTATTTGGAACATTCCACAGGAGTGCAGGCTAATTGGGAACAGGTGGGTGTCATGACTGGGTATGGAAGCAGATTCCATGAAATGCTAAGTAATTCACAAACAAGGATGGTACAAGGGTCACCAATTTGTAAGCAAATTGTCCAATCAGTTTCAGAACAACATTTCTCAACAAGCTATTGCAAGGAATTTAGGGATTTTACCATCTACGGTCAGCAAAATCATCAATAGGTTCAGAGAATCTGGAGAGATCACTGCACGTAAGCGATGATAATACGGACCTTCGATCCCTCAGGCGGTACTGCATCAAAAACCGACATCAGTGTGTAAAAGATATCACCACATGGGCTCAGGAACACGTCATAAAACCACTGTCAGTAACTACAGTTGGTCGCTACATCTGTAAGTGCAAGTTAAATTTCTACTATGCAAAGCGAAAGCCATTTATCAACAACACAAAGGAACGCCGGCGGCTTGACTGGGCCCGAGCTCATCTAAGATGGACTGATGCAAAATGGAAATGTGTTCTGCGGTCTGACGAGTCCACATTTCAAATTATATTTGGAAACTGTGGACGTGGTGTCTTCCGGAACAAAGAGGAAAATAACCATCCGGATTGTTATAAGCGCAAAGTTCAAAAGCTAGTATCTGTGATGGTATGGGGGTGTATTAGTGACCAAGGCATGGGTAACTTACACATCTGTGAAGGCACCATTAATGCTGAATGATCCTTACAGGTTTTGGAGCATTAAATGTTGTCATCCAAACAACGTTATCATGGATGCCCATGCTTATTTCAGCAAAACAATGCCAAACCTCGTTTTACAAGAGCGTGGCTTCATAGTAAAAGAGTGCGAGTACTTTCCTGGCCCGCCTGCAGTCCCATCGAAAATGTGTGGCGCATTATGAAGAGTAAAATACGACAACAAGACCCTGGACTGTTGGACAACTCAAGCTGTACATCAACCAAAAATGGTAAATAAATCCACTTTCAAAGCTCCAACAAATAGTTTCCTCAGTTCCCAAATGTTTATTGAGTGTTGTTAAAAGAAAATGTGATGTAACACAGTGGTGAACATGCCCTTTCCCAACTACTTTAGCACGTATTGCAGCCATGCAATTCTAAGTTATTTATTATTTGCAAAAAAAAAATAAAGTTTATGAGTTTGAACATCAAATATATTGTGTTTGTAGTGCATTCAACTGAATATGGGTTGAAAAGGGTTTGCAAATCATTGTATTCCGTTAATATTTACATCTAACACAATTTCCCAACTCATATGGAAACGGGGTTTGTATACATTTGGCCATTCTGATGCCAGTCATTTCCAAGAGTTATCTCACCTTTTGAGTAGCCTGTGTGTTGTTTTGTTTGTGTACATATATGTATATGTGTATATATATATATATATATATATATATATATATTTATTTACAGTATATCCATCCATGCATCCATCCATTTTCTGCCGCTTATTCCCTATGGGGTCGCGGGGGACGCTGGTGCCTATCTCAGCTACAATCGGGCGGAAGGTGGGGTACACCCTGGACAAGTCGCCACCTCATCGCATATATACAGTATGTGTATATACATTATAAGTATATATATATATATATATATATATATATATATATATATGTAGGTGTGGGAAAAATCACAAGACTACTTCATCTCTACAGAACTGTTTCATGAGGGGTTCCCTCAATCTCCTGATGATTGAGGGAACCCCTCATGAAACAGTTCTGTAGAGATGAAGTAGTCTTGTGATTTTTTCCCACACCTACATATTGTGCTCTACCACGGTATTGAGCACTATTCTCTAGATAATCCAATCAATACATATATATATATATATATATATATATATATATATATATATATATATATATATATATATATATATATATGTATATATATATATATATATATATATATATATATATATATATATATAATGTATACACATCCATATTTATGTATACATATATTTATATAGATACATAATTATGTATATGTATACATATACTGCATATATTTATGTATACATATGTATGTATATAAAATATATAGCATATGTATAGCAATCCCATTTATTATATAATACATCCATGCATATTTTCTATAGATATTTTTATCCAGCCAAAGTGTAATACCAGTGCAGAGCCGGCCGCCTCTGACTCATAACGGCACCAAGCAGCATTTCTTGACATCTTCTGTGTGTCTGGATCTGTTAGCACGGCACAAGGACACGAGTCAGTGAGCAAGGTCTGCCTTGTGAACCGTACAGTCGTAGAGAACTCCCACGACGGCGGCGGGTGGTGAGGCCAGACCATGAAGGAGTAGGTAGCATGGGGGTGTGTGCCATCGTCTGGGTCAATATACTATACCTGATTTTCTGACAGCTGGAGGCAATGTAGAGACACAAATTGGAGGGACTGGAATTCTTTGAAACACATTTCAAAGATGTTTAACTTTTTGTTTTTAAAGGTACTTCCCCCCCAAAAATATGGTAATAAATATGATAAATATTTCAATGCATGACAAAGGTTTTGATGCCATTAATCTGCCTAGTCTATTCCAAGCAGCCCTAGAACATTGATGAACTGACTGATGTCCGGAATTTGAACTTAATGGCTCAGTAGACTCGCTATGCAAGCACTTAAAAACCACAACAATGTTGACAAAGTAGAGGCAAGAAAACAGCATAGGCTGTCGGAAAGCATCTTTAAAACGGTCTGTAAAACCTAATATGTGCAATATTTTAACCAAAGAACCACCACTACATGTTATGTAGACCACTAAGAAGTGTATTTGTAGAAAAAAAAATTACCTTCTTGAGAAACTTTTTAATAACTTTTGCTCCAGACTTCTTTATGTATCGCCACAAGTGATGTAAAAGTATACAGCAACTATATTACCCACAGCTTAAAAAATATATATTTTTTGGTGGCCCTCTAAGGCAGGGGTGTCAAACTCAAATACAGAGTGGGCCAAAATTTTAAACTGAACAAAGCCGCCGGCCAAGGTTGAACAAATGAACCTTTTAAGGGACCCAAACAAGTCTTGCATTGAATATTGAACAAGCGATACTTATATAACTTTTTGGTGACATGCAAAATCCAGTTTCAAATAATACAAATAATTTAAAAATACCAATGGCAAATCAAATTTGAATGGAAATTGAATGCCTCTTTTCTATTTGCAGCCTTCTCAGGTAAATATCAAAATAAACTTTTCCCACAGGCAAATAATACATTTTCATATTGTAGCGTCCAGGAAGAGGTAGTGCTGCAAGGGATCTGTGTTTTGTTCTGTTGTGTTTATGTTGTGTTACAGTGCGGATGTTCTCCCGAAATTTGCTTGTCATTCTCGTTTAGTTCGGTTGGTAAAGTGGCCGTGCCAGCAACTTGGGGGTTGCAGGTTCAATTCCCGCTTCTGCCATCCTAGTCACTGCCGTTGTGTCCTTGGGCAAGACACTTTACCCACCTGCTTCCAGTGCCACCCACACTGGTTAGAATGTAATTTCGATTTTGGGTTTCACTATGTAAAGCGCTTTGAGTCACAAGAGAAAAAGCGCTTTATAAATATAATTCACTTCACTTCACTAGTGTTGGTTCACAGTGTGGCACATATTTGTAACTGTCTTAAAGTTGTTTATATGGCCACCCTCAGTGTGACCTGTATGGCTGATGACCAAGCTTGCATTGCATTAGTATGAGTATTAGCGGTGAATGCGGTGTTACAGCGAAACCGCCGCTGTATAATACCGGCGAGCCAGCTTTCATATTGCCTCAAGGGCCAAATGAAAATACACGGCGGGCCAGAGTTTGACACCCATGCTCGAAGGGGAACCCAACAATGGGCCCTGGCCATATGATTATGAAACATTGCCTAAAATATCATCTATCATTTAACCTAAAGTCATCTAGTGCAACTTTTAACAGATCTAAAGCAGGGGTGTCAAACTAATTTTAGATCGGCGGCCACATGGAGAAAAATCTACTCCCAACACAGTGGTGAACATGCCCTTTCCCAACTACTTTGGCACGTCTTGCAGCCATGCAATTCTAAGTTATTTATCATTTGCAAAAAAAATAAAAATAAAGTTTATGAGTTTAAACATCAAATATATTGTCTTTGTAGTGCATTCAACTGAATTACTAAAACTAAAAGACATTGTAGAATTCAATACTTTATTACTGTTCAAAGCGAGAAATAAAGTTCTTCAGAAGGACATACAAAAGTTATTTGTGTTCACATCTGAAGATGAGAACCACAGAAGGCCGTATGACTTTAAACATCCAAGAGCGCCAACAAAATTTGAAACAAATGTGCTTGTCTGTTGTTGGTGTGAAAGCATGGAATCCTCTAAACAAATACTTTAAAAGCTGTAAGAATATATTTGTATTTAAAAAGAGTTATAAAAAGAGAAAACTGGAATTATATCAAACTGAGTTTTGATTTAGATTGGACGTGTCATTGTGAAAGTGCTTAAAGGAAAATGGAAAAGTATGTTGGAGTTTGGGTGTTGGTGGAGGGAACAGTTATAAAGTCATCTAAAATACTGTAATTTGTGTTAAAAAGCGGGCAGATAAATATAAGAATATTATTCTTCCATCTGCTCCTTTCTGACCATGGAAATGTATAAGAAAAAAAACAAAAAAAAACAATGAAAGTGTCAATTGTACGTGGCTTGTAAATATGCATTTTCATGAAAGGAATAAAAATTGATGATGATGATGATGAATGCACGCGGCATGATAACTTAAAAATAAAGACAACTTCAGATTGTTGTCTTAGTTTAAAAATAGAACAAGTACATTCTGAAAATGTACGATTCATAATGTTTTTTTTTTTTACACTTACATGATGCGGTTAATAGTTTTCTACCTTTATTTGTCTTTATTTATACTTTCTGAATGAATTATGTGATTATGTTCATCACTCATTGGTGTTAATTTTCAATCCATCAAGATACAAAAATTATATCAAAATCAAATTAAGTATGTTATTTATGTAGTTTGCTCAATTTACTGGGCCGGTGCACTAAATAAAATCATGTGGTTTATTTTGTACATATGTAGAATCATCTACAAAGATACAAATAATTGCTATTTCGACATACAGTGGACACATTTAGAACAGCTGTGTCTTTCATTCTAAAATTTTATTTTTATACTTAGCAAACTCATTTCGTGGGCCGGATAAAACCTGTTAGCGGGCCAGGATCCGGCCCCCGGGCTGTACATTTGACACCCCTAAACTAAAGCATCCGGATGCGCTTTTACATGTTGCTACTCATGCACTACCAAATCAGACATTTAGAGAAGGCCAGCCTCTCTCCATTCACTGCCTGATTCCAAATATCGAAATACAAACCCAAAACGTTATGTGCAGTTATTTTTACAAATGTCGATTATGCCTAAAGGACAGATGGATGAATTTCCAGTCCTTACGGTACCCCGGTTTTATCCTTATGATGGACTTTGACTCTCGTTGGCTGGCTTGTAACTCGGTGCTGAGCTACAAATAGTGCGTTCTCGTCAAGGCGAAAACAATTGAGTCCTATTTGACAACAACAACCTTCTTTACCGTCTGTAAACCAGACCTGGCGGAAAGGGCGTGGAGGTTTTGCTCGCCTGCTGCAGATTGAGCAAAACGAAAACAACAAGACACACTCGGCTGTCAGCAGTCTTTGGCTTCCCACTAATGATGGCGGTGTGACAAATATGTTTATATGCGTCGTGGGAGAAACTTTCAGCGGGAATTCATGGGTCCGAAATTGGCTTTGGCGGATAAAGAACTGAAGACTTGGTCTAACTTATCCCATGTACAGCGTGGTCATAAAATTACTGTAATTTAATTGCTCCACTTGCCAGTTATTAATGATAAATACCACCTTGCTCTTTAAGTATCAACATAATTCACAAAATCAAACCCTTTAGCATGCTTGCTCATGGATGGACACTGT
The DNA here is from genome assembly GCF_033978795.1 of Nerophis ophidion. Taxonomy (NCBI): domain Eukaryota; kingdom Metazoa; phylum Chordata; class Actinopteri; order Syngnathiformes; family Syngnathidae; genus Nerophis; species Nerophis ophidion. The sequence goes on along the minus strand of NC_084628.1, from coordinate 12,279,559 downwards.
ATTTTATAATAATGTGACCAGTCCCCCCACCAGTTATTAATGTAAGCGCCACCTTCCATTATAGAAATCAACAGTCGATAAAAATTAACCCAAGGCGTAAATAATGTCTGCATGGACAAATGCCCATGTGCATTATACATGCCATAAAATTAAAACAATCCATTACTCTTTATGCCAGTTATTAATGACAACTGCCACCTTGCATTTAATTATTAATATAATGTCTACAAAGCTTTGTTTTAAAATAAAGCCGTCTATAAGGTTGCTCATGCAAAGGCACATGTGCAATGTCAATGTCATGTAACTGTGATCACTCCTCTCACCAGTTATTATTGATAACTACCACCTTGTTCTATAAGTAACAAAATAATCCACACAATCTAATCATTCAGCATGTTTGCTCATGCATGGACACATTGACACTGTATTTAATAATAATAATGTGACCAGTCCCCCCACCAGTTATTAATGTAAGCGCCACCTTCCATTATAGAAATCAATAGTCAATAAAAATTAAGCCAAGGCATAAATAATGTCTGCATGGACACATGCCCACGTGCATTATACATGCCGTAAAATTAAAACAATCCATTACTCTTTACGCCAGTTATTAATGACAACTGCCACCTTGCAATTAATTATTAATAGAATGTTTACGAATCTTTGTTTTAAAATAAAGCCGTCTTTATGGTTGCTCATGCAAAGGCACATGTGCAATGTCAATGTCATGTAACTGTGATCACTCCTCTCACCAGTTATTATTGATAACTACCACCTTGTTCTATAAGTAACAAAATAATCCACACAATCAAATCATTCAGCATGTTTGCTCATGCATGGACACATTGACACTGTATTTTATAATAATGTGACCAGTCCCCCCACCAGTTATTAATGTAAGCGCCACCTTCCATTATAGAAATCAACAGTCAATAAAAATTAACCCAAGGCGTAAATAATGTCTGCATGGACAAATGCCCATGTGCATTATACATGCCATAAAATTAAAACCATCCATTACTCTTTACGCCAGTTATTAATGACAACTGCCACCTTGCATTTAATTATTAATATAATGTCTACAAAGCTTTGTTTTAAAATAAAGCCGTCTATAAGGTTGCTCATGCAAAGGCACATGTGCAATGTCAATGTCATGTAACTGTGATCACTCCTCTCACCAGTTATTATTGATAACTACCACCTTGTTCTATAAGTAACAAAATAATCCACACAATCAAATCATTCAGCATGTTTGCTCATGTATGGACACATTGACACTGTATTTAATAATAATGTGACCAGTCCCCCCACCAGTTATTGATGTAAGCGCCACCTTCCATTATATAAATCAATAGTCAATAAAAATTAAGCCAAGGCATAAATAATGTCTGCATGGACATATGCCCACGTGCATTATACATGCCATAAAATTAAAACAATCCATTACTCTTTATGCCAGTTATTAATGACAACCGCCACCTTGCAATTAATTATTAATAGAATGTCTACGAATCTTTGTTTTAAAATAAAGCCGTCTTTAAGGTTGCTCATGCAAAGACACATGTTCAATGCCAATGTAATATAACTGTGATCACTAAGCTCACCAGTTATTATTGATAACTACCACCTTGTTCTATAAGTAACAAAATAATCCACAAAATCAAATCATTCAGCATGCTTGCTCATGCATGGACACATTGACACTGTATTTAATAATAATGTGACCAGTCCCCCCACCAGTTATTAATGTAAGCGCCACCTTCAATTATAGAAATCAATAGTCCATAAAAATTAAAGCCAAGGCGTAAATAATGTCTGCTTGGACACATGCCCACGTGCATTATACATGGCATAACATTAAAACAATCCATTACTCTTTACGCCAGTTATTAATGACAACTGCCACCTTGCAATTAATTATTAATAGAATGTCTACGAATCTTTGTTTTAAAATAAAGCCGTCTTTAAGGTTGCTCATGCAAAGGCACACGTGCAATGCCAATGTAATATAACTGTGATCACTAAGCTCACCCGTTATTATTGATAACTACCACCTTGTTCTATAAGTAACAAAATAATCCACAAAATCAAATCTTTCAGCATGCTCGCTCATGCATGGACACATTGACACTGTATTTAATAATAATTTGACCAGTCCCCCCACCAGTTATTAATGTAAGCCCCACCTTCCATTATAGAAATCAATAGTCCATAAAAATTAAAGCCAAGGCGTAAATAATGTCTGCTTGGACACATGCGCACGTGCAATATACAGGCCATAAAATCAAAATAACCGATTACTTCTTACGCCAGTTATTAATGACAAATGCCACATTGAATTTAATCATTAACAAAAAGTCTCTGAATCTTTGTTTTAAAATAAAGCCATCTATAAGGTTGCTAATGCAAAGGCACATGTGAAATGTCAATGTCATATAATCGTGATCACTCCTCTCACCAGTTATTAATGGCAAGCATCACTTTTCATTATAGAAATATTTTATTCACCGAGCAAAGGCATTATCGTTTCTGCATAGACATATCCACACATGCAATATACATGTCATCCAATGAAAGCAATCTATTATCCCTCACACCAGTTATTGATGAAAACTGCCACTTTGCATTTACTCACAAATAGAAAGTCTCCATAATGTTTTTAAAATAAAAGCATCCGCAAGGTTGCTCATGCAAAGGCACGTGTGCAATTTCTATGTCATATAATTGTGATCACTCCTCCCGCCAGTTAATAAATGATAAGCATAACTTCGCATAATAGTAGTCACTCGAACTAATGAATTTTCCCCAAAATCAAAGGCACAGTATGTTCATTCAAAAAAAGGCTCATGCACACATGTAACGTACATGTCTTAAGATCAACACAATTGATTACTCCTCCTGCAAGTTAATAATGAAAACCACCATTTTGCATTGAAATGTAAATAAACAATCTAAAATAGTAAAATAAAAATAAAACAATCTGTACGTTTTCTCATGCAAAGGCAAATGTGCCATGTCTATGTCATATAACTGTGATCACTCCTCCCACCAGTTAATAATTATAAGCATCACTTTGCATAATTTTAATCACGGGAAATAATGAACCGTCCACAAAATCAAAGGCACAGTATTTTCATTGAAGAACAGGTGCATGGACACGTGCAATGTACATGTCCTATAGTTAATGTGATTGATTCTCCTGCCAGTTGTTAATGATAACTACCACCACCTTGTATTGAATTAGGAAAAAAAAAAATGTTTCCAGATTATTCTCCCAAAAACAAAAGCCACCAGTACAATCACTTATGAACAGGCTTGTGCTCGCTTGCAATTTATGTGTCATAGATGTGAGATCACTTTTCCTGCCACTTGTTAATGTTAAGCAGGATATACATCAACAGAACCAATGAGTAGTCCATAAAAATTAAAGCCAAAGTGACCTTATTCATTCATAGGCATGTGCATACACACAATGTACATGTTGTATAATTAATGCAATAGATTGATACTCCTGACAGTTCTTAATGATAATTACCACCCTGTATAAAAATAGAAATAAAAAGTCACTAAAAAAATCAAAACTGTCTCCTTGGTTCGTATAGCGAGCACATGTGCAATGTTTTTGTCAATGATTCACAAACTATAGTACGCATATCACTAGTTCCATCTCGTGGTGTGCCAAATATTTGATTGTTTTATATTCCTATATTTAAACATAGTGTTACTTCAAACTGTGTGCAATGCTACATTGGCCAAAAATATTAAATACACTTGATAAAGAAAACAGCTGCCTTGTTTTCAACGAATATTTAGACCTAATATGCAATAATATTTTATTGCTAGTCATTATGGTGGTACTTGGAGAGCCAAGTGTTTTCTGAGGTAGTACTTGGTGGAACAAGTTTGAGAAGCACAATATACAGTGGGGCAAAAAAGTATTTAGTCAGCCACCGATTGTGTAAGTTCTCCCACTTAAAATGATGACAGAGGTCTGTCATTTTCATCATAGGTACACTTCAACTGCGAGAGACAGAATGTGAAAAAAAAAATCCAGGAATTCAAATTGTAGGAATTTTAAATAATTTATTTGTAAATTACGGTGGAAAATAAATATTTGGTCAACCATTCAAAGCTCTCACTGATGGAAGGAGGTTTTGGTTCAAAATCTCACGATACATGGCCCCATTCATTCTTTCCTTAACACGGATCAATCGTCCTGTCCCCTTAGCAGAAAAACAGCCCCAAAGCATGATGTTTCCGCCCCCATGCTTCACAGTAGGCGTGGTGTTCTTGGAATGCAACTCAGTATTCTTCTTCCTCCAAACACGACGAGTTGAGTTTATACCAAAACGTTCTATTTTGGTTTCATTTGACCACATGACATTCTCCCAATCCTCTGCTGTATCATCCATGTATCCATTTTGGTATAAACTCAACTCGTCGTGTTTGGAGGAAGAAGAATACTGAGTTGCATCCCAAGAACACTATACCTACTGTGAAGCATGGGGCTGGAAGCATCATGCTTTGAGGCTGTTTTTCTGCTAAGGGGACAGGACGATTGAGGAAAGAATGAATGGGGCCATGTATGGTGAGATTTTGAGCCAAAACCTCCTTCCATCAGTGAGAGCTTTGAATGGTTAACCAAATACTTATTTTCCACCATAATTTACAAATAAATTCTTTAAAATTCTTACAATCTGAATTCCTGTATTTTTTTTTTCACATTCTTTCTCTCACAGTTGAAGTGTACCTATGATGAAAATTGCAGACCTCTGTCATCATTTTAAGCGGGAGAACTTGCACAATCGTTGGCTGACTAAATACTTTTTTGCCCCACTGTTTGTACATATAATTCATGTGATCATTCCTCCCACCTGTTATTAATGAATCAACCTTGTGCTGTCTTTTTTTTTTTTTTGTTTTAGTTATTAGCTATTTCATATGCTTTATTACACAGCATGTGGATGTATGAACAGCAATGCTTCATGAAATAAAATGCACGGATGTGTTTAAATGACCACTTTTAATAGATCAACACATAGTGAGGCGGTATACATTTTTTGACAGAAGGTCTCAGACACAGAATACACATTGAACCACTGCCTTTGTGAGCTGTCCACATTTCACTGTCTGTAGACTAGAGACAACAAGCTGTTGTTCCACAAACAAGCTATGCCATGAAACCAAGACAACCAAGCAGATAATGAAGAGCAGTATAGGTGCTAGTGGAGTGTGAGCTCTGTCTGAGGCACGCGGCTGGAGCCTTATTTATTTGTATGTGATTTTTAAACCCAGGTCACTCTAATGAAAGACGAGGAGGGGTGTGTTCATTTGCAGTTGATTATAATGTATATCCCAGAGGCAGCAACAGAGTTTGGCTCATTAATCAAAGTCGATACATTCTTGAATGTAAACATGACATCGGTCCAAAGGTGCAAGGGAAGATAAATTAGGCTGGAAATGTGTAATGAGACACAGTTAACAGAAACATTTTGTGAAATATTGTGTGCAAGTGCCAAGGTTAAGCAGTTTTACAAACTTTTCTCTGCACTGGGACCCTTCCTGACACATGCAGTATTTAACACCGTGGTAGAAAGACTCATTAAAATGCTGTTTATTTCAAGTGCATGCCCACATGTGCCTGTGTGTTTTGTAAATGGCATGCAGCAACAATCTATTACTAGTATTCACCAAATGTGAATATCAATCTTTTATGTCTGTCCTATCTCAAACTTCTCAGAATGTCCAGGGACACATCGACAATGTTATTTATTTGACTTTTATGCTCTGTGTGAATAACATTTTCATATTAATCCATGCCTCAGAGGCACACCATTATGACTTGAGCCAAGGCAACATTCTTTTATGGTTTCTTCTCACTGCAAGGAAAATGAATTAAGCAAGAGCCCCTAGATTTGGGCCCTGAGGCATGCCAGAGATTATTGATAATGATTGTATTAGGGAGCTTGGTGAGGTTGTTGTCAGAGGCCTGAAAAAATAGGAAATACAGACAAGAGCAAAGCAAATACTGGAGACAATTATTTAATCTTTATATGTCAGCTTCAGGAAATTAAAGTAACAAATCATACATTCACAACTAGTACGTTATAAGATTCTGTAGCTTATGAGGACATGAGAAGTTTGAATAAACCTGGCCAATCCACCTTGGCAGCTGTTTAGCTTGATTTATGCAGGTGACTAATTTCAAAACCTCGGAGAGCTGTGCTCTGATCTTGCCTAATATACTTACATGTAGTGTGCAAAAGGGCTTTAATGCAACAGTTTGCAAGATCTTTTACACCAATACTAAGAATACTTGAGAAAACTTAAAGGACATATTACTACCCTTTAAACAGCTGGGTGAACATAATAAGACCGGTGGCCAAGGTGTTGCATAACAATGTGCATCATGGCGTGGAATTGCATTAACAATGGATAATGTTCTCTACAAGTCAACTGTATGTCTCCTACTGAAGAATGAACGGGAATCAACACACTGGTTTGAAAACACTGTGTTTAAGTCCAAACACAGGTAAGATGAATGCATAACATGTTGGAACCTCTACAGTTACAGGATAGTGGTCTATTGGTTGGGATTTCAATAGTTTTGTCCTAAACAAAATCAATCAATCAATCAATGTTTATTTATATAGCCCTAAATCACAAATGTCTCAAAGGACTGTACAAACCATTACGACTACGATATCCTTGGAAGAACCCACATAAGGGCAAGGAAAACTCACACCCAGTGGGCATGGAGAATTCACACCCAGTGGGACGCCAGTGACAATGATGACCATGAGAAACCTTGGAGAGGACCTCCAATGTGGGAAACCTCCCCCCCTCTAGGGGACCGAAAGCAATGGATGTCGAGCGGGTCTAACATAATACTGTGAAAGTTCAATCCATAGTGGCTCCAACTCAGCCGCGAGAGTTCAGTTCAAAGCGGATTCAAGACAGCAGCGAGAGTCCCGTCCACAGGAAACCATCCCAAGCGGAGGCGGATCAGCAGCGTAGAGATGTCCCCAACCGATACACAGGCAAGCGGTCCATCCTGGGTCTCGACTCTGGACAGCCAGTACTTCATCCATGGTCATCGGACTGGACCCCCTCCACAAGAGAGGGGGGGGGCATAGGAGAAAAAGAAAAGAAGCGGCAGATCAACTGGTCTAAAAAGGAGGTCTATTTAAAAGCTAGAGTATACAAATGAGTTTTAAGGTGAGACTTAAATGCTTCTACCAAAATAACGACATATAATCAGTGGCAAAGGTATATTTAGTGTTGCAAAACATAGTTGATGCTCGCTGATGTACACTGACACCTTGCTTATAACAATAATAATAATAACAATAATAGTAATATATTTCATTTTTAAAAAAGCTTTTTAAATTGAGCGAACCACCTCAAAGTGTTAGTGTATTAAAAAAATAATACCTGTAATAATGATAAAAATATTTAAAAAAATATAATAAAAACTAGAACAGCCTAATAGCTAGAACTACTATGCATATATCTCTAAAAAGGCCTTTTTTAAAAAGAAGGGTTTTTAAGCCTTTTTTAAAAGCATCCACAGTCTGTGGTGCCCTCAGGTGGTCAGGGAGAGCGTTCCACAGACTGGGAGAGGCGGAGCAGAAAGCCTGGCCTACCATAGTGTGTAGCTTTGTCCTTCGAGGTTGGAGCAGGTTAGTCTGTTTGGAGCGTATGTATTGCAGTTTCTGAATGTTCTTGCCGAGGATCCCGACAAGAAGTGCGTTGCAGTAGTCGAGCCTGGATGAGACAAAGGCGTGGATGTGCCTCTCGACATCGTAGAGAGTGAGCGAGGGGTGGAGTTTAGCAATTTTTCTTCAGGTGGTAGAAGGAAGTCTTGCACAGTTGTTTTATTTGAACCTCAAAGGTCAGGTGGGGTCCATTCTAACAACCAGATTAGTGACTGAGGATGAGAGGTGAATGTCGTGGCCGGAGAAGGTGATGTTGGTGATGGTGTATGACTGAGTCTGATGCTTCAGGTTGGTTTGACTTAGTTTTTTTTGCCAAATTTTCTCCAAGACTTAGATGGAAACTTTGAATGCAATAGGGCTTGAAAGGGCACATGAGTTACCAATGCATTGTGGGTGCTGGATAGCCATTGTTGCTGGATAGCAACAAACTATTAAAATGGGTCGTTCAAAAACAATCAACAAATCAATCAACATTTATTTATATAGCTCTGAATCAAAAATGTCTCAAAGGGCTGCACAAACCACAACTAGATCCTCGGATCTGGTCACACATCAGGGCAGGAAAGAACTCAACCCAATGGGAACTCAGACTTAGTTAAAGTACCAATGATTGTCACACACACACTAGGTGGGGCAAAATGATTCTCTGCATTTGACCCATAACCCTTGTTCACCTCCTGGGAGGTGAAGGGGAGCAGTGAGCAGCAGCGGTTGGCCACGCCCGGGAATCATTTTTGGTTATTTAACCCCCAATTCCAATCCAAGATGCTGAATGCCAAGCAGGGAGGTAATGGGTCCCATTTTTATAGTCTTTGTCATGACTCCACTGGTAGACAAACTTTATTGAGCCACAAGGAAAATTGTTCTACAAAGTAGCAGTGGGAAGTATTTAAAGTATTCTCAAATACTAATCTATGAATAAAAGTATTGCTTTTTTTCCCCCCCCCCAAATAGTGTGCATTGTTCGTAACCCGCAGCTAGCTTAGCTTAGCTTGGCTAACGCTAACAGCCTACTAAATACTACATGTGAAACAGAATAAAACAGGCTTTGATTCAGACTTACAAGTGTGAGAAAGCCGTGAACACAGCAACATGCACCAGGTGATGTCGTGATGTTTAATCCTCTCACGGCTGCTATCCACGTTATTTGTTGTCTCTTTATTGGTTTACTAACCCGTTTTTATGCTAACAATGAGACAAATCTCAACAAATCTTTTTTTATTTTTTTCTGAAGCGATCATGACACACATTGTGGCAGTTAATTACGGTAGGTGGCATGTTTGTGCCATGTTTTGAACTAGTTACAAAAAAAGAACACAACACTAGGACAGAGTCCTACAAACAGCCAGGTAAACAAACTGGACTTAGACTCCCTTTTTTTATTGTCATTCGCATTTGAACTTTACAAAACAGATAAGAACGGAATTTGGTTGTATTAGCTCATGGTGGTGCAGCATAAAAAAAAAACAATAAGGTGCAGATATAAATAAATGGATTACTGTGCAAATAAATATATTGCACTTTTGCATATGCATCCAGGTTTATGGAAGTATGTTATATTGTCTTTATATTCCAGCAAGTTAATCCATTTTTGGGGGGATCCTTATGGTGCAATCAAGAGTTTTACAGCCTGTGGGAAGAAGCTGTTACAGAAACTGGAGGTTCTGCTTCGGAGGCTGCGGAACCTCCTTCTAGAGTCCAGCAGTGAAAACAGGCCTTGGTGGGGGTGGGAGGTGTCTCTTCAGATTTTCTGAGCCTTGGTCAGGCAGCGGCTTTTTGCGATCTCCTGGATAGGAGGAAGAGGAGTCTTCCTCACCACTCTCTGGAGAGTCTTCCAGTTTGAAGCACTGTAGGCTCCAGTCCAGATACAGATGCAGTTGGTCAGTAGGCTCTCTATAGTACCTCTGTAGAACGTGGTGAGAATAGGGGGAGGTTTCTGCACTCCCAGGAACTTGGTGCTGCTTACGATATCCACCGCTGTGCTGTTGATGAAGAGTGGAGTGTGGCTGGACTGGTGCTTCCTGAAGTCCACGATGATCTCCTTGGTCTTGTCGACGTTCTGCACCAGTCAACCAGATGCTTCACCTCTTCCCTGTAGTCCATGTCGTCGATGTCACAGATGAGGCCCACTACTGTTGTGTCGTCCGCATACTTCACAATGTGGTTAGTAGTGGACCTGGCGCAGCGGTCATGGGTCATCAATGTGAACAGCATAGGACTCAGGACTCAGGGGGAGATGGCACTGGAGGTGCTGTCGCCCACTCTCACAGACTGGGGTCTGTCAGTGAGGAAGTCAAGCAGCCAGTTGCATAAGGGGGTACTGAATCCAAGGGGGGCCAGTTTGCTCACCAAATGCTGCGGGATGATGGTGTTGAATGCCGTCATGTCCAGAAAGAACCACTATGTGTTGTGTTTCCATGTCAGACTTTCGAGCCCAAATTCTTAGGGCGTTGAACCGCATGCACTGTGTCATCCCCTATGCTTGTGCTGCTCTGCTAAACGACCCTTACCCCCTGCTGTGGTGGCATATGTTAATAAAATGCACCGCATGGCTGACTCTGCTCCCTAATTTACTCCCGAGTGTGAAAATTAATGTTGTGCTCCGGCGTGTTTCTTAAAATTCCACAAGCTGCAGTATATACTTGAAATGTGCATGTACTGTATGTATTTGCATGCATGTGCTCATTCTGCTTATGCTCGAATGTGACTGACGGGCAGAAATTTCCATATACATTGTCCTCATTTGAATACACCACTTAATGGGTGATGGTGGTGATAATTACCTGTTGTGCAGTGAGAAGGCCATCCGCTCCCACTGGGCCTTTTTTTGTCAGTAGAAGCGAGTATTGCTCACTGGGGACTGGTGAGACATGACAGCAGCATGATGACAACTCCTCGCCGCCACGCAGCAGCGTCTGCTATCTACGCCACGGAGGGCCATCAAGCAGGGAATTCCACAGATGGGATACTTTCAGGAGCGGCTTGACAATTTCTGCACAGGGGTGGGACGTCTTCTGACGGCAGGGAAAGGTTAAAGGATAGATAGAGGAGATCAACAGATGTCGATGTCGCGGAAAGACGTTTTTCTGACGGAACGAAGTGAGGTGGGTGTTCTAGCAGCTTGGAAGTCAGCGTCACAACATGAACACTTGACTGATCATGCGACTCTACGTCCACAATCGTTGTGTAACCCGAAACCTTGCTCTTATCACAATAATGTTGTTCATTCCGAGCTGGATCATGGAATTTCTACTCGCTCAGACAGACTATACTATCACAAAAAACTAGAAAATCACTCGGAGAGCGTAGACCTCCACCATACCATAACCCTGTGGTTCTCAACTTTTTTTCAGTGATGTACCCCCTGTGAACATTTTTTTAATTCAAGTACCCCCTAATCAGAGCAAAGCATTTTTGGTTGGAAAAAAAGAGATAAAGAAGTAAAATACAGCACTATGTCATCAGTTTCTGATTTATTAAATTGTATAACAGTGCAAAATATTGCTCATTTGCAGTGGTCTTTCTTGAACTATTTGAAAAAAATATATACAGATAACTACAAACTTGTTGAAAAATAAACAAGTGATTCAATTATAAATAAAGATTTCTACACATTGAAGTAATAATAAACTTAAAGTGCATTCTTAGGGGATTTTAATTGAGATCCATCTGGATTCATCAACTTCATTCTAAACATTTCTTCACAAAAAAAGAAATCTTTAACATCAATATTTATGGAACATGTCCACAAAAATATCTAGCTGTCAACACTGAATATTGCATTGTTGCATTTCTTTTCACAGGTTATGAACTTACATTCATATTTTGTTCAGGTATTATTCAATAAATTTATTTATAAAGGATTTTTCAATTGTTGTTATGTTTAGAATTAAAAAAAAAAAATCTCACGTACCCCTTGGCATACCTTCAAGTACCCCCAGGGGTACGCGTACCCCCATTTGAGAACCACTGCCATAACCCAATAGTAAAGAAAGATGTTGATTCGGATCACCCTTAAAATCTAAAAACTCATTCTTTATTATGATTTGGCCATTTTTTTTTTATGTTTCTATAAAATCAAATCCGCCAATAACTTTTTGAGCTGTGTCGTTAACTAACAGACACACAGACAAACAAACCATGGTGGAGGTAAATAAGTTTTAAACCAATACAATTGATCCAATCCTTGATTACATAACTCATAAATTAAAAAAAAATTCAAAATATTTTTGTACGCATAACAGTAAAGGCAATACTAGTGTTGTCCTGATACTAATATTTTGGTACTTTTCTAAATAAAGGGGACCACAAAAAAAAATTCATTATTGGCTTTATTTTAACAGAAAAAATCTTACGGTACATTAACTATATGTTTCTCATTGTTCTTAAAGTTTGTCATTAAAAAAAAAAGTGAACAAAAATGACAACTTGTCTTTTATTAGTAAGTAAGCAAACAAAGGGTCCTACTTTGGCTGCTGACGTATGCAGTAACGTCATTTATCATTCTATTATTTTGTTGACATTGTTAAAGACAAGTGGTGGAAAATTAAATATGAATCTACTTGTTCATTTACTGTTAATATCTGCTTACTTTCACTTTTAACATGTTCTATCTACACTTCTGTTAAAATTTAATAATCACTTATTATTCTGTTGTTTGATACTTTACATTAGTTTTGGATGATACCACACATTTGGGTAACAATCTGATTACAGGATCATGCATGGGTCATATTCAAAGTACGCTTGTGTCCAGTGACATATTTCCTGAGTTTATAAACATAATATACATTTTTAAAAAACGAAAGAAGATGTTGTGATGCCAAAAAATATTGACGTGATCATAGTAGTATGGATTAAATACGCTCCTGTACTTGGTATCATTACAGTAGATGTTAGGTGTAGATCCACCAATGGAGTTTGTCTACATTTTGACACCGGTGAGCTACAGTGTGTAGTGAAACATGTTTACATGTTTAACTATTCCTCGTCCTGCAGGGATGATACTTGTAAGAAACCTAATTTACTTGTCGCCATGGAGGCGAGGATCAGTGATTTAGAAGTAGCTTAAACACTGCCGACTGGGGCTGGACTTTAGCCGCTAGCTAGTTAGCCAAGCCTAAAAGCACCTCTTCCGGTTTCAGTGCTATAGCTACACCTTTATCGTTAGTTTTTAAGCCAAAATGCACCTGTTCTCCCTTTTCAGTCTACACACTGTGTCTGTTTTTAAGTACTCCGTGATTGTGCGCTGCCAAACCTGCTCCATTGGTCGTAAACCAGCAATGACCCGACGTAACGTTGACGGGGGCATGGGGGGGTGGACCGGTACTTTATGATTAATTACTATCGCGGTACTGTACTAATACTATACTAATACTGGTATACCATACAACCATAGTCCATACCAACCAATGTAACCAGCAAAACTTCAGACATACCTGGCTGTCCTGTTTTCACCAGGTAGCTCACGGAAAATCTATCCAATTTCTTATTGCACTTATCGAGACACTCATTACTTTATAGTTACCACTATGAACCCATAATTTGTTCACTCCACATTCACACTGTGATGGTGGTAAGCTACGATTGTAGTCACAGCAAACGTGGTGGCCATTTTGCAACTACAACCTCGCCAACCACGATCAAAAATTTAATCACATTCGTACAACATTGTGAGTGGCTCAAGGTGGGTGAAGTGCCGAAGTTGGATTTGTACCAGGGAACCTAGGGTTCCCTAGTACAAATCCACCTTTACTCTCTGGCACTCACCGAGGGTGGACGCTCCCCTTTCCTCTCCCTTATCTCTCCTGCTTGCTTCTTTGTTTTGTCTTGTCTTAACTTTCTTGTTGCCTCTTTTTGCACTGCTCTCTAAATCGAAACATTGGAACTATTTAACTGGCCTCAACAAAATTGGGTTTGGGGGAACCTGCTGTCGTGACGAAGCGGTTGTTGCTGGACACACGGCGGACTCTTGGGAGAGCCACGTGCCTGGCGACCCTTTTCTGTCGAGGATATGAAGATATCCACCTATTCGGAATTATGACAACAGGACATCTGCTGATTGGAGTAAGTGTTGCTCTGGTTTGTCGACAAATTTGAAGTTGCTGGCAGTCTTCAAAGTACCCCAAAGCTGCCCCAATGGTTGGAGGATGCGGGAAGAACTGTGGATCACTTCGGACTGTCTACCCCGCAGTTTTTGAGGACCAGTCATAGACAATTTTAGAGTGAAAAGGAATTTTTTTTTTTCTCTCGCATACAAATCTTTTTAACTTGGATTGTTTGCCTGGCTTTGAGACTCTCCGGAAGATCACTGCAAGCGAAGACACAACAAACTCCCTTTTTTGTCTCTCATGGACACACACCTGTTGCTGTGAACTTTGGACAAGCGACTGCAAATACATCAAGGCCGCGGAACAGAGACACACTATGGGCTTATACACACACACACACACACACACACACACAAATATATGCCACACATACACCCCCCTGTCCCCCAATCCAACGCCCTCGACGCAAATCCCGTAGGGGTGATGAATGGATGGTCAGCGCCTGAGAGCTGCGACCTACCACCATGACCTTGAACTACCTTCCTTCTGTTGCTAGATATCTCGAGATGTAGTGAATGAAGTGAAGTGAATTATATTTATATAGCGCTTTTCTCAAGTGACTCAAAGCGCTTTACATAGTGACACCCAATATCTAAGTTACATTCAAACCAGTGTGGGTGGCACTGGGCGCAGGTGGGTGAAGTGTCTTGCCCAAGGACACAACGGCAGTAACTAGGATGGCACAAGCGGGAATCGAACCTTCAACCCTCAAGTTGCTGGCACGGCCACTCTACCAACCGTTGTAATATGTATATGTGCTTTGCTATGGAGGTTTTTTCTCACTCCGAACTGGGCCCCCTTAGAAGCCCAGTCTGGATTGTATTTTTTTACTCATCCTTCCCCAGCGTTTACCTTTTTCCCATCGTTTACGGGGCGCCTTATGGCGACACATCAGCGTTCTTGTTCTGTAACCCTGTACACTGTTTGTTTGTCTAATCTTGAACAGGTTTGTGCTGAAAACAAAGTTTTGTTGTACTTGTGCAATGACAATAAAGACCTACCTATAAAGACCTACCTGGATTCCGCTCTACCATCTCAGCCACACCACATTTTATAGATCCTCCCGATTTTAAAGTATTGATAATGAAGTCTTGCCAGACAGACTGTTGGTCTGTCCAGCCAGCAAGTCAGTGCGCAGAAATGGCAACCTATCCGGACACTCCTAGAAAATCCATCCAACTCCCATCTCCTAGATCTTGCCTATTAACAGTTTTAGAATAAATAATGTAGCCTTTATGGTCTGCATGCTCTCCGCGCATCCTCCTGTCACTGTGAGCGTTCCTAATCTTGTCAAAGGGTGACGTCTCTGAATTTGATTCTCTGTAGCTTTACCTCCCCTTCCAAGGATGCACCTGTCTTCACGCTCTCCAGGTTGCGCCGACAAATGGGAGCGAGCGGTTGTCAATTTAATTATGTGTCCCGGCGCTGGGGCTGCAGCGAGCCGTCGGCTTGGAGACGCAGGCTCCTTTTTATTAAGCTTTGTTGCCGTGCAGAGCGGCTGCCAGGCATGCTCGGAACCTGCACATGCACAAAGGTGGACTTTACCAGGGCCAGCGTAGCTTCCTGGCATTTCAACAACAAGCGGCCAAACAGACGGGTTGACTTCCTCTTGTTTCCCGTCCCAGCTGTCTGCGCACGATAACATCGACTTCACGTTTTTTTCGATCGACTCGGCTTTGCACCTCCATCAGACCGCGAGAGATAGCTGCTGTCGTGTCAATTTTATTTGAATTGGGGCCAGGCCACCCTCAGGATGTGTTAAATACTATCTTGCCTAGGGCTAAGAATGAGCAACTGTTTTATTCCCCCCCCCCCAAGTTGGTTGTCTTGTGGTTGGGGAGAAGAGGCTAATTCAGGGGTCGGGAATCTTTTTGACTGAGAGAGCTATGAATATCATATTTTTCAAAACTGAATATAACTAAATGCCTGCATTTTTTTTAGTAAGACCAACATTTTTAGAGTATTGTAGGTCTCTTATTATTTTTAATAACATTTTTAATCTGAAGCTAACCAATAATAAATAAAATACTTCTAACCATGAATGCGAATTCTTGAACAGGTGCGGTAGAAAACGGATATTTTGACACTGTGATTACCAGTGTAATTAGGTTGGTAGGTAGGTATTGTTATTGCCCAAGTACAACAAAACTTTGTTGATTGACTGATGGATTTGATTGGACAAACAATCAATCAATCAATCAATGTTTACTTATATAACCCTAAATCACTAGTGTCTCAAAGGGCTGCACAAACCACTACGACATCCTCGGTAGGCCCACATAAGGGCAAGGAAAACTCACACCCAGTGGGACATCGGTGACAATAATGACCCAGTGGGACGTCGGTGACAATGATGACTATGAGAACCTTGGAGAGGAGGAAAGCAATGGATGTCGAGCGGGTCTTGGAGTTGTTGATGCCAGGGAGGGTGAGCAGTCACAGACTTTTTAGTGTACTCAAGGTTTCATGGTACTTTATTGTCATACCAGAACAAGATGAACCATATTTAGCGCAGTGGGTACCACAAGAACGATAGTCTGTACATAATCATTTAAATAGAGTATAATACACAGTAAATAAAGCAGATTATACATAAATTAAAGTTAAGTTAAAGTACCAATGATTGTCACACACACACACAAGTGTTGTAAAATGTGTCCTCTGCATTTGACCCATCCCCTTGATATAGAAACAGAGTTTGT
Source organism: Nerophis ophidion (assembly GCF_033978795.1). NCBI lineage: Eukaryota > Metazoa > Chordata > Actinopteri > Syngnathiformes > Syngnathidae > Nerophis > Nerophis ophidion. The sequence continues at coordinate 12,263,029 of NC_084628.1, read as the reverse complement.
ATAACTGAGCCTTTCGGTTTATTTTGCAAAACCAAAATTTCTTACCTGCTGGTACATGTTTTTGTGTATTTGGAATTTCCATGAGTCACGGAAATTCGAAATCAACCCATGAACTCATTGCAGACATATTTATAAAACAATTTTGCCTACCTCCAAACCTGCTTCAAACAAACTGTTTGGAATTTGAGACTTAAGTGACACATTTTGCCTCAGTTACGTCAGCGGACATCTCCATATATGGTAAAGATATAACCAAAGAGCTTTGCACAAGTCTGCCATTTTTATTCAGTTATAATTCAAAGTTGTAGTCAATAAGTTCTTTATTAGATTTTTTCCAATAATTAAAAAGTACCATATAGTTATAAAAAAGTACCATATAGTTATAGCTTATGTCTATTTGTAGACTCCATATGGAAGAGCTAAAACTACTAGTGGAGAGGCAGTCGACTGGGGCCTGACCTGGAGGAGGGCTTTGGCACGTAAATAAGACCACCCACAAAACAGCGAATCCTGAAGAGAGTCAGAAAACGGCTTGAAGATGGTCTGTAAAACAAAGTCTGTGCAAAATCTTTTGCAAAGCACCAGCATGTTGTCCAGACCAGGGGTTCTTAACCTTCTTAGCCAGACTTTCCCTATACAAGGGTGCCCATGAGCCACTCAGACAATCATTGGTATTTTTTTTCATTTTTTTTATATTAACACTAAATTAGTAATCTTACTCTTGATTTTAATCATATTCAATAATTATATCTAACCTTCTTACGGATTAACATGATTAATCTTGTCAAATTATATGAAATCATGTGTTATTTACAAATATTATTATCAAGGCTTAGGTCAGGCTGAATACAAAATAAATGCTAATCAGACATTTTGCAAAAGAAGAGACTCAAAACAACTGATGGAAAAATGTCTTTACATACAATTACTCAGTGATAAAACAAATATAGCAAAACAATAAAGAAATACATGTATTTTCCATTAATAAAAATTGAAGCACAAATGAAAATACAGCTTTACCACTTAATTTCCAGGCATCTTCTGATTGTTTGAGATTTTCCGTCATTACTGCCCCAAGTGGTGTAAATGTGTATTATAAAAGTATTTCTGCAGCCCATACGGACCACAGTTAAGAAAGCAATGTTTTTGGTGGCCCTCTAGCCCTATGGTTAAGAAAAACTATTGTAGACCACAAAGAAGTGTTTTAAATGTACAGTGGGGCAAAAAAAGTATTTAATCAGCCACCGATTGTGCAAGTTCTCTCACTTAAAATGATGACAGAGGCCTGTAATTTTCATCATAGGTACACTTCAACTGTGAGAGACAGAATATGAAAAAAAAATCTAGGAATTCACATTGTAGGAATTTTAAATGATTTATTTGTAAGTTATGGTGGAAAATAAGTGTTTGGTCAACCATTCAAAGCTCTCACTGATGGAAGGAGGTTTTGGCTCAAAATCTCACGATACATGGCCCCATTCATTCTTTCCTTAACACGGATCAATCGTCCTGTCCCCTTAGCAGAAAAAAAGCCCCAAAGCATGATGTTTCCACCCCCATGCTTCACAGTAGGTCTGGTGTTATTGGGATGCAACTCAGTATTCTTCTTCCTCCAAACACGACGAGTTGAGTTAATACCAAAAAGTTCTATTTTGGTTTCATCTGACCACATGACATTCTCCCAATCCTCTGCAGTTATCATCCATGTATCCATTTTGGTATAAACTCAACTCATTGTGTTTGGAGGAAGAAGAATACTGAGTTGCATCCCAAGAACACCACACCTACTGTGAAGCATGGGGGTGGAAACATCATGCTTTGGGGCGTTTTTTCTGCTAAGGGGACAGGACGATTGATCCGTGTTAAGGAAAGAATGAATGGGGCCATGTATCGTGAGATTTTCAGCCAAAACCTCCTTCCATCAGTGAGAGCTTTGAATGGTTGAACAAATACTTATTTTTTACCATAATTTACTGATAAATTCTTTAAAATTCCTACAAAATGAATTCCTGGATTTTTTTTCACATTCTGTATCTCACAGTTGAAGTGTACCTATGATGAAAATTACAGACCTCTGTCATCATTTTATGTGGGAGACCTTGCACAATCCGTGGCTGACTAAATACTTTTTTGCTCCACTGTACGAACAAAATCATAATATGACCCCTTGGGCAAAGGGGAGAATAAAGCATTAGGGTTATGCTGAGTGTTAGTGTTATTTTTAGGGTTTAGGCTCATGGTAGGGTTAAGATAATCATTATGTTTCTAAAGTATCAGTTCTATTTTACATTGTAATTTATGTATTTTTCTCGTATCTAGATGACCAGCTGTTCTGTATATCGAACACACACAAAAAAACCCCACCTCCCTGTTCACCAATGCCAGTGAGTCAGGGAGGAAATTGTAGACAATGATGCTGTCTGACATGGAAAGGTAGTCTTGTGTGCGCCGGTGGGAACAACAACAAGGTTAGGTTGTACAGTACGTGGCCATGCGTGGGTGGACTACGCTTGAGACCGGCTTTCTAAAATGTTATTTCCTACTGAGTACTGCATGCAGACCTTTGGGGCAGAAAGTGCCGTGTTTCATTTCCACTTTTAATCCCCGCTTTTGGTCTACTCATCTGGTAGTTTTAGGCCTTATGAGGACTGGACAGCGATCCTTCCCTTTGGCTTCCTCTCAGCTGTGCTAATGCTATTTGAGCCTGACAACAGCCTCGCTTACAGTAGCAGATCTTACATCTCGATTTGCCCTCAGGCTTATATGAGGGATTGTGTTTGTAACGAAAAATCGGGTTTGATATCGCACCCGCCATGTCAGCGCGCAAACACAAAGGCAAGATTTTGGCCACACATAAAAATGTAATCAAAAATACTGCATGTGATCACAATCCAATTTGCCTGCTGCTCGTGCAGCAAACACCGCAGCTTCTGGTTTTGTTGTATTTGTTAATAAGGCTCTTAAAAATCCCCTGTTCTCTCATGCTGCTTCTCAAAGAGGCTGCGGAAAACAAAAGTACTTTAAGAAAGGTCAGAAAGGCAGGAAAGGTCAAGAAAGGTGGCGGGAGCCGGCTGCTGTAGTCCATCATGCAGTCAGAACATTTCTCTTGCTGACATCGATGACCCGAATGAGACGAAACACACACATGACATTGTTTTGTTCAGTTTTTTAATGGTTGTTTACAAGCTGTTTTCTCCCGTATCTCGAATGCCGTGGAAACACATTTGAACCTGTTGTGTTCCCACACAAGGTCGCGAAGCTGTCACCCTTCGACTTTGTTTTTTTTTTTTTGTTTGCTTTTTTTTTCCAGTCTTGGTTGGGCTGCTGAAACTGATTGAGGTGCAAATGTTTTTTTGTTTTGTTTGTTTTTTCCCCCCACTAAATAGATTTTTATGTAGAACGCTAACCTGAGAACATCTTTTAACACTAACTCCACAACAAGGCAGCTTGAGCATCATAAATAAAATGCGAGAAGTTTGTGGAGCATTTCTCAGAAAGATGCACTTGACATTCTAAGAGATTTGAGGAAAGGATGTGCCAAGTTCGCCGTTTGTTCAATAACTCCTACAAACACCTGTCAGTGCACAAGGCAACTACACAGATGAAACTAAAGACTTCTTCATTTTTAAAGTATGTTTTGGTTAATTCTTATAACTAATCCATAATTAGTCCTTCATCTGTGCAGTGTATGTTTCTGTTTGAGCTGGTTTAGTACTTTTAAGTAAAGTGATACCTTAAAGGGGAATTTTGCCTATCGTCTACATTTTTTGTTCATGCATTCTAAATATTAAATACATGCGACCAAAAGTCAGATTACAAATGGAGCCTTTGTGAACTGCTTTATTCTGCCTATAAAAGCCCCTAAGAAACATCCAAACATCTCCATTAAGGTTGTATATACATGATGTAAGTATACATCACTCTTCAGCATTTACATGCTGCCGCTAGGTGACATCATGCGCTAATACGGTGTTAGCTTTCACTGTTATGCTGATGACACCCAACTCTACATGCCCCTAAAGCTGACCAACACGCCGGATTGTAGTCAGCTGGAGGCGTGTCTTAATGAAACGAAACAATGGATGTCCGCTAACTTTTTGCAACTCAATGCCAAAAAAACTGAAATGCTGATTATCGGTTCTGCAAGACACCGACCTCTATTTAATAATACAACTCTAATATTTGACAACCAAACAATTAAACAAGGCGACTCGGTAAAGAATCTGGGTATTATATTTGACCCTACTCTCTCCTTTGAGGCACACATTAAAAGCATTACTAAAACGGCCTTCTTTCATCTCCGTAATATCGCTAAAATTCGCTCCATTCTGTCCACTAAAGACGCTGAGATCATTATCCATGCATTTGTTACGTCTCGCCGCGATTACTGTAACGTATTATTTTCGGGTCTCCCTATGTCTAGCATTAAAAGATTACAGTTGGTACAAATTGTGGCTGCTAGACTTTTGACAAGAACAAGAAAGTTTGATCACATTACCCCTGTACTGGCTCACCTGCACTGGCTTCCTGTGCACTTAAGATGTTACTTTAAGGTTTTACTACTTACGTATAAAATACTACACGGTATCCTCGATCTTAGCGCTGCCTTCGATACCGTAGATCATAATATTTTATTAGAACGTATCAAAACACGAATTGGTATGTCAGACTTAGCCCTGTCTTGGTTTAACTCTTATCTTACTGATAGGATGCAGTGTGTCTCCCATAACAATGTGACCTCGGACTACGTTAAGGTAACGTGTGGAGTTCCCCAGGGTTCGGTCCTTGGCCCTGCACTCTTCAGCATTTACATGCCGCCTCCGCTTGGGATGTTTTCCTGCTGGCTCCGCTGTGAACGGGACTCTCGCTGCTGTGTTGGATCCGCTTTGGACTGGACTCTCGCGACTGTGTTGGATCCATTGTGGATTGAACTTTCACAGTATCATGTTAGACCCCCCGCTCGAGAGGCGTCGCCGTCAGCCCAGTCCGGCCCACTTGGAAGTAAATTTTTCTCCTGAATGAGTTTGACACCCCTGTTTCAAGCATTACCGGAACTTTATTGGTTTTTTGGCACATTTATTTCACAGAGCTCATAGCAACTAACACTACTTTCGTAAGACACATCAACAGCCTAGAGAGTGTGTTCTGTGTTTGCTACTTCTAATCAGGACTTTGTGAGAGTTGCCAACGAGTACTTTGGGACAAGCGAACCGGCTATTGTTGAGCGGTATTTCTCATTGTGTTATCATGTAGCACTCGTGCTAAACGTTTCTTCCGCAATATAAGACCTCATTTACTTGCACTTGTTTTCAAGTGTTTTTATGATAATGTGTCTAATATGTTTTGTTAATTTTGTGTATGATGTAACTTTGTGTTTCACTTGCTGCTGCCTCTTGGTCAGGACTCCCTTGAAAAAAAGGTTTTTAATCTCAATGGGATTTTTTTCTGCTAAAATAAGGGTTGAATTAAAAACTAAAACGAACATTAAAAAAAACAATTACTTACAAAGTCCATTGCCACTGGTGATTAGATGTTGGTATATTTCAACACAAGATTTGAGCTGGTAAATTCAGAATAGTCCTCAAGTAAAAATGCTGAGCGCAAAGGAGCATTTTGCCAAAATCCCTTGGCGATGTTGTAGGGTTAAGAGCTAGTTTCTTTAGCTTCATTCGCTCCAGAGTTTTTGTTTTGTAGCATGTAGAATTTTAAAATTGGCCAACTTCTCTGTTTATTGCCACAACCTTCTACTATATACAAATATAAAAACGTGAAAATACGCATTTTTAAACATTTACTTGTAAAGACTAATTTTTAGTATACTTTCCCTAAAGCTCTAAAAGTATTCATATTCTCTTCATGTTATATTATACTCCTTCCAGGGCTGCTGTTTTTAGGTTTTAGAGTTTTTATCCAATCATAATTCAGTTGGCTTATGTTGCTATGCTGTACCAAATCTGCCCAGGGCCTTCAGAATCAACAATGTCTGTGCACTGTAAGTGAACGGGCACAAACATTTGACAGACAGTTGCGATAGCCAATCAAATCCCGAGTTGTTGTCAGTAAGGCCTTCTAGCTGGCCTAAAGCAGATATATACTGATGTTATGAGCCAGGTAACATAATAACTCCATTACCCAGCACGCCAAAGTAGTAAAGAGCATGCCCAGTAGCTCCGTTTCGGTTGTTGAAGGTCAATCAATCAATCAATCAATGTTTACTTATATAGCCCTAAATCACTAGTGTCTCAAAGGGCTGCACAGACCACCACGACATCCTCGGTAGGCCCACATAAGGGCAAGGAAAACTCACACCCAGTGGGACATCGGTGACAATGATGACTATGACTATGAGAACCTTAGAGAGAGAGAGGAGGAAAGCAATGGATGTCGAGCGGGTCTAACATGATACTGTGAAAGTTCAACCCACAATGGATCCAACACAGTCGCGAGAGTCCAGTCCAAAGCGGATCCAACACAGCAGCGAGAGTCCCATTCACAGCGGAGCCAGCAGGAAACCATCCCAAGCGGAGGCGGATCAGCAGCGCAGAGATGTCCCCAGCCGATACACAGGCAAGCAGTACATGGCCACTGGATCGGACCGGACCCCCTCCACAAGGGAGAGTGGGACATAGAAGAAAAAGAAAAGAAACGGCGGATCAAATGGTCTAAAAAGGGAGTCTATTTAAAGGCTAGAGTATACAAATGAGTTTTAAGGTGAGACTTAAATGCTTCTACTGAGGTGGCATCTCGAACTGTTACCGGGAGGGCATTCCAGAGTACTGGAGCCCGAACGGAAAACGCTCTATAGCCCGCAGACTTTTTTTTGGCTTTGGGAATCACTAATAATGTTGGCACCTTGATGTTTTTGATGTGGAGTAAACTTAAAGAATTAAGCCAACATCGCTTGCATCTTTTTCAATTAGACAAGACCACATATAAATTTGTAAGGCCAATATCAAGAAGGATATTTAAAGAGAGACTACATCTTGTGAGACAATGTTGGTCAACCCCGGAAGCTACCTCAGCTGTGCCGGCGATGAAATGTGTGTTCAGAATTTTATATATTTATTTTTAATATTTTTTTTGCAATTGTAATTTTGACAGTACCAATATGTTTTTAATTGCCAATGCGGGTTCATCGATTTTTAAAGGGGAACATTATCAGAATTTCAGAAAGGTTAAAACCAGTAAAAATCAGTTCCCAGTGGCTTATTTTATTTTTCTAAGTTTTTTTCAAAATGTTACCCATCCCGGAATATCCCTAAAAAAGGCTTTAAAGTGCCTGATTTTCGTTATCTTTGAAGCCACCATCCATTTTCCTGTGACGTCATCCAGTGATGCCAATACGGATAGCACAGCAAGATATAGCGACATTAGCTCGGATTCAGACTCGGATTTCAGCGGCTTAAGCGATTCAACAGATTACGCATGTATTGAAACGGATGGTTGGAGTATGGAGGCAGATAGCGAAAACAAAATTGAAGAAGAAACTGAAGCTATTGAGCGAACAGCTACTGACACTATTCGGCCATGTCTGCCTTAGCATCGCCGGTAAAATGTGCAGACCAACGATCGGACGTTTCACATCTTGTGACACTGGATCAACTTAAATCTGTTGATTGGTAAGTGTTTGTTTGGCATTAAATGTGGGTGGAGGGAAACGCTGGATGAAAATATAGTTTCAAATGTATATACAGCTAGCTTAAATAGCCTGTTAGCATCGATTAGCTGGCAATTATGCCGCGACCAAATATGTCTGATTAGAACATAAGTGAACAACATCAACAAAACTCACCTTTTTGATTTCGTTGACTTTATCGTTGGAAATGCATCTGCAGGTTATCCATACATCTCTGTGCCATGTCTGCCTTAGCACCGCCGGTAAAATGTGCAGACACTGCAGCACATTCAATGGGGGTCTGGCGGCAGATTTATTTGACTTTATGGTTGGAAATGCATCTACTTTGAGTGTCCCAGGATATCCACACAATCCTGTCATCTCTGTAGTAGCATAGCTTTCGTCGGTAAAGTGTGCGGAACAAACGACTGACCATTTCGTCGGCTTTCCCCACCCCCTCGTATTTTGAACAAATTTCGTTCAATTTCTTGCCACTTTCGCATCTTCGGGCCAGTGGTGCAACTTGAATCCCTCCCTGTTAGTGTTGTTACACCCTCCGACAACACACCGACGAGGCATGATGTATCCAAGGTTCCAGAAAATAGTCGAAAAAACGGAAAATAACAGAGCTGAGAGCCGGTGTTTGTACAGTGTTAGAGAAAATGGCGGCTTTATTGCCTAGGTGATGTCACGTTCTGACGTCATCGCTCCGAGAGCGATAAATAGAAAGGTGTTTAATTTGCCAAAATTCACCCATTTAGAGTTCGGAAATCGGTTTGAAAAAATACATGGTGTTTTTTCTGCAACATCAAGGTATATATTGACGCTTAAATAGGTCTGGTGATAATCTTCCCCTTTAAATGTGCCAGAAACTAACCCGTTTTGTACAGTGCCCAGTAGTGCGTAAATGTGTTCCTGCATAGTATTGCTCTGTGGTATTTTGAGAGGTAATCATTGAAGTCGGACATCACTGAAGGCCTAGGTGGGAAACGCACAGCCCGCCACTGCACAACGTTGACAGCTGTCCACTTTGAATGATGAAAATCCAAAAACTGTTAGTTCCTAAACCAGTTGTAGTTCTATAGTATTTATTTATAGCCAGCGAAAAGGTATATGTTTGACGTAACGGTTGTAAACAGGGGTCACAACACCGGAAGTATATTACCCAAGGGGGCGTGGCTACAGGATAGCGTCCTTCTCGAGAACAGTCTTTGTATGCATGTTGTAGAATTTTACATTACATTTTCAATAATAATAATGTTATTAAATGATGTACTAAAAAAACTATTATTTTTCATGACATGGGACATATAAGTGTAAAAAAAGACAGCCCAAGAAGGTTAATAAATGAGAATAAATCTAAAGGTATAAAATAGTGCAGAAATGCACCCAATTGCAGGAAATGTAGTCTTGATTTTCAAAATATCCTTGTAGGGTTTGCATGGCAGCACTGCATGCTGAGAGAAATGTTCCTCTTTTTTTCAATGTTCTTCTTTATTTCTCAAAGGGTGCTCTCATCCCAGTATATAAATGAGCGGCATGATTTATAACCTAGCATTAGCTTTTACACGCCTGAAAGGGTCTAGGGAAAGAGCAGCAGCTCTAGTAGCTAGTAGCCTGAGGCGTTGTGAGCAAGGTGCTCTGTCACTGTGCCAGAAAAGTAGTTCCTTGGTTTTAGCTCCTACAATAACAATGTCTCCATAGCTGAGTTAATATCCAGGTTACGGCATGTACAAACCCCGAAAATAGTGAAGTTGGCACGTTGTGTAAATCGTAAATAAAAACAATACACAATGATTTCCAAATCCTTTTCAATATACATTCAATAAACTGCAAAGATAAGATACTTAACGTTCGAACTGGAAAACTTTTGTTATTTTTTGCAAATATTAGCTCAATTGGAATTTGATGCCTGCAACATGTTTAAAAATCCGGCACAAGTTGCAAAAAAGACTGAGAACGTTGAGGAATGCTCATCAAACACTTATTTGGAACGTCCCACAGATGCACAGGCTAATTGGGAACAGGTGGGTGCCATGATTGGGTATAAATGCTCAGTCATTCACAAACAATGATGGGGCGAGGGTCACCACTTTGTGAACAAATGCGTGAGCAAATTGTCCAACAGTTTAAGAACATTTCTCAATGAGCTATTGTAAAGAATTCAAGGATTTCACCATCTACGGTCTGTAATATCGTCAAAAGGTTCAGAGAATCTGGAGAAATCACTGCAGGCAAGCAATGATATTACGGACATTGAATCCCTCAGGCGGTACTGCTTCAAAAAGCGACATCAGTGTGTAAAGGATATCACCACATGGGCTCAGGAACACTTCTGAAAACCACTGTCAGTAACTACAGTTTGTCGCTACATCTGTAATTGCAAGTTAAAACTCTACTATGCAAAGCGAAATACATTTATCAACAACACCCAGAAATGCTGCCTGCTTCGCTGGACCCGAGCTCATCTAAGATGGACTGATGCAAAGTGAAAAAGTGTTCTGTGGTTTAACGAGTCCACATTTCAAATTGTTTTTGGAGACTGTGGACGTCGTGTCATCCGGATTGTAATAGGTACAAAGTTGAAAAGCCAGCATCTGTGATGGTATGGGGGTGTATTAGTGCCCAAATCATGGGTAATATACACATCTGTGAAGGAACCGTTGATCCTGAAAGGTACATACAGGTTTTGGAGCAACTTCGACGAACTTCCTTGCATACATTAGTGGGTCCGTGGAATAATTACAGTAGTGTCGCATACGGAGGTGTTCAATCACCTCTTTCTGCGCCCTTAATTACACTTGACATTTTTCTCCAAACCTCCAGCTATCAGTGAAATGTCGTCATCACGCAAAATAAAAAGTGGGGGTCTGATTTTTAAGGGCATTTAGCGTTCACATGTGCAAATGAGTCATCATTTGCAACATAATGTTCTTGATTATTATGTGTAAACTTCTTCTCAGTTATTTTCAAAAATAAAAAATAGGAATAAAAGATAAAAAGTCCATTGCTCATTTTGCATATTTATTTTCATTTTTTATTTTCAATTGTTTTTATTTTGTTATAATGCCTGTTAAGGCTATAGCACTGCTTTGGATCAGGTTTGCTCTTGCTTTTTTGCATATTTGAAATAAAAAATAGCCATCCATTTTCTACCGCTTATTCCCTCTGAGGTCGCGGGGGGCGCTGCAGCTGTCACGCCAAATTTCTTCCCCCCTACAAAAACCTTCCCCTTTAGGGACGGCGTGGCGCAGTGGGAGAGTGGCCGTGCGCAACCTGAAGGTCCCGGGTTCAAATCCCACCTTGCACCAACCTCGTCACGTATGTTGTGTCCTGACCAAGACACTTCACCCTTGCTCCTGATGGGTGCTGGTTGGCGCCTTGCATGGCAGCTCCCTCCATCAGTGTGTGAATGTGTGTGTGAATGGGTAAATGTGGAAGTAGTGTCAAAGCGCTTTGAGTACCTTGAAGGTAGAAAAGCGCTATACAAGTACAACCCATTTATTTATTTATTTATTTATTTTAATTTACTTCCGGGGTCATGATTAATATAGACGTTTTGTTAACGCTATATTGTAAAAATATGATGCAATATTATAAAAATACAGACGTTTTGTTAACGCTATATTATAAAAAAAAATTTAAAAACAATTTACAAACACGTTTCCTCTTATGTCATCCCATAGCTTGTGTTTGTAAATTGTTTTTTTAATTTTTTTTTTTATAATATTGCGTTAACAAAACGTCTGTATTGTTATGATATTGCATCATATTTTTAAAATATTGCGTTAACAAAACGTCTGTATTAATCAAGACCCCGGAAGTAAATGGGGGGGGGGGGGGGGGTGTTGTAGGGGGGAAGAAATTTGGCGTGACACAGCCTATCTCAGCTACAATATCAAATCAAATCAAATCATTTCGAGTGACTGAGAGACGGGAGGTGACCGTGCCGTGGAAGCATTGTGATTAGTTTGAATAAGTTCTACCTACACTTTTCTGGATATGTTGAATGTAGCTTGAATAATGTTTGAAATAAATTCAACTCTAGCTAAAATTAGTCTTAAAGAAAATAATCACAAATGAGCAGCTGCCGTTTATGTTGTAGCGTATGAGCACAGGGGGGCAGTAAAGAATCACAGTGCTTGATTTATAGCTGCACCAAAAAAAAATCAGACTTTTTAAGGCAAAAGTATCCGTCTCCATTTATGTTGGGATATCTATGTATTGCGCTCATTTCCTCTTGATAACTTGATATCATTTGACGCTTTGTTGACGCCATTTCCAAGCCTTAAAGCACGTTGCTTCTTCCCAGCGTCCGTGGTGTAGTTTGCTTCACACGTGAGCGACCACATGCTCTTCAGCTCATTAAAGAAGTGACTCATTGTTTTCCGTCCTCCCACCATTACAGCGTTGAGCCGAGGCTTGGTCACAACCCCTGGGCGGTGGGCTCAAGCACCCCCCCCCCCCACGTCCCTGTCTTCCACGCTTGTGTGCATAATTCAATAACCCCCCACCCAATAGAACAATTAGGCATTATTACACCCACTGCTGGGCCTCATGCTGCAGGCTGAGATGTGTGAGGAGTGTCTCCGACCCGGCCCGCAGTGAACCATTGGCGAGTCCGACCCATTTTACGCTTCCTCCCCGTGGCCCACTTCCACACAGACGGACACTCATGTCGTCATCGGCGTCCAGCGGGCTGCAACATGGCAACCTGAGTCACGTAACCGCTCGCAGCTGTGCAATGTGGGATTAGCATCATTAGTGTTGGTGTGAGTGTGTGTGTGTGTGTGTGTGTGTGTGTTCCTCCTGTTGTGGCATTTACCACGAAGCTCATCGAGCAGCATTTAGATCAGGGGTGTCCAAACGGTTTGACAAAAGCCGACTGCATGCAAGGTAATTATATAGGAACTAAATTGCCAAAAGTATTTGGCCACCTGCCTTGACTCACATATAATAATAATAATAATAATAATGGATTCGATTTATATCGCGCTTTTCTATTGTTAGATACTCAAAGCGTTCACAGAGAAGTGGGAACCCATCATTCATTCACACCTGGTGGTGGTAAGCTACATATGTAGCCACAGCTGCCCTGGGGTAGACTGACGGAAGCGTGGCTGCCAGTTTGCGCCTACGGCCCCTCCGACCACCACCAATCATTCATTCATCATTCATTCACCAGTGTGAGCGGCACCGGGGGCAAAGGGTGAAGTGTCCTGCCCAAGGACACAACGGCAGCGATATGCAACCCTTGAAGTGCCATCCCATTCCTAACCCATAGGGTTCAATATGACATCGGTCCACCTTTTGCAGTTATTACAGCTTTAACTCTTTTGGGAAGGCTGTCCACAAGGCTGTGGATTGTGTTTATAGGAATTTTCGACCATTCTTCAAAAAGCGCATTTGTGAAATCACACACTGATGTTGGTCAAGAAGGCCTGGCTCTCAGTCTCTGTTCTAATTCGTCCCAAAGGGGTTCTATCGGGTTCAGGTCAGGACTCTGTGCAGGCCAGTCAAGTTCAGCCACACCAGACTCTGTCATCCATGTCTTTATGGATCTTGCTTTGTGCACTGGTGCACAATCATGTTGAAGAGGAAGGGGCCCGCTCCAAACTGTTCCCACAAGGTTGGGAGCACGGAATGGTTATTTTTACAGCAACTAAGGGGCCGAGCCCAACTCCTGAAAAACCAACCCACACCATAATTCCTCCTCCACCAAATTTCACATTCGGCACATTGCAGTCCGAAATGTAGTGTTCTCCTGGCAATCTCCGAACCCAGACTAGTCCATCAGATTGCCAGATCAAAAAGCGTGATTCATCACTCCAGATAACAGGTCTCCACTGCTCTAGAGTCCAGTGGCGATGTGCTTTACACCACTGCATCCAACGCTTTGCATTGGACTTGGTGTCGTATGGCTTGGTTGCAGCTAAGCGGCATTGAAACCCATTCCATGAAGCTCTCTGCGCACTGTACGTGGGCTAATTAGAAAGTCGCATGAAGTTTGGAGCTCTGTAGCAACTGACTGTGCAGAAAGTCTTTGCACTATGCCCTTCAGCCTCCGCTGAACCCTCTCCGTCAGTTTACGTGGCCTGCCACTTTGTGGCTGAGTTGGTGTAGTTCCCAAACCGTTACATTTTCTTATAATAAAGCCAACAGTTGACTTTGGAATATTTAGGAGCGAGGAAATTTCCCCAATGGATTTGTTGCACAAGTGGCATCTTAGGACAGTTCCACAAAAGTGCTATATAAATATATTTCCCTTCACTTCACCACACACTGGAAATCACTGTGCTCCTGAAAGCGGCCCATTCTTTCACGAATCTTTGTAGAAAAAGTCTCCATGCCTAATTGATTGACTTTATACAACTGTGGCCGGGCCATGTAATTGGGACAGCTGATTCTGATCATTTGGATAGGTGGCCAAATACTTTTGGCAAAGTAGTATATATATATATATATATATATATATTTTTTTTTATATATATATATATATATATATATACACACACATATATATATATTAGGGGTGTGGGAAAAAATCGATTCGAATACAAATTGAATCGTTTACGTTGTGCGATTCAGAATCGATTCTTATTTTTAAAAAATATTTTTTTATTTTTCTATTTTTTAATCAATCCAACAAACCACTACACAGCAATACCATAACAATGCAATCCAATTCCAAAACCAAACCTGACCCAGCAACACTCAGAACTGCAATAAACAGAGCAATTGAGAGGAGACACAAACATGACACAGAACAAACCAAAAGAAATTAAACAAAAATGAATATTATCATCAACAGTATCAATATTAATTATAATTTCAGCATCGCAGTAATTAAAAATCCCTCACTGACATTATCATTAGACATTTATAAAAATAAAAAAAAGAACAATAGTGTCACAGTGGCTTACACTTGCATCGCATCTCATAAGCTTGACAAAACACTGTGTCCAATGTTTTCACAAAGATATAATAAGTCACATTTTTGGTTTGTTTAATATATAAAACAAATTTACATTATTGCAATCAGTTGATAAAACATTGTCCTTTACAATTATAAAAGTTGTTTTTTTTTTTAAATCTATTACTCTGCTAGCATGTCAGCAGACCGGGGTGGATCCTGCTGAAATCCTATGTATTGAATGAATACAGAATCGTTTTTAATCGGAAAAATATCGTTTTTGAATCGAGAATCGAATCGAATCGAAAAAATCGATATATTATCGAATTGTGACCCCAATAATCGATATTGAATCGAATCGTGCGACACTCAAAGATTCACAGCTCTAATATATATATATATATATATATATATATATATATATATATATATATATATATATATATATATATATATATAAATTTAAAGACAGCAAAAGTAACTCGTGGAACGATTTAGAGCCGAGCCAGGGGCCGAGCACATGACCAAGCCTTTTAACCTAAATAATATGGCTCATCAGAAAATAATTTTAGAACACACGCAAGAGCATACAAGCTTTACAAGCTTCAGCACCACGGAGAGCAACTACGTCATTTTGGCCCTGTTTACACTGCACAACAAATCTCTTCTTTTATTTGTCCTCAAGTGACACAATTCTGATTTTTTTTCGCCAGTCTGAACACTCCAAAGACTTTCAATTTTGATCTTTACGCATCAGATTCAAGCTGCATCAGGAGGTAGTCCTGAATCCGATTGGAATCTGATCTTTTCTATACATCTTGTGACTTCAGTCTAAATCTATTGCGACCTGAATATGACCTGAATGTGACTTTTTCTTAGGGTTCGGGCGAGCTACGTCAATCGTGTGCACGAGGAAAGATGCAATCGCCAGCGGAAGTGGATATTTCATCACAACATCCGGTTTCGGTGAGCAAAGTCTACTTTTGTATTTAAGACAACCACATTTTTAGTGTATCACTTGTCATTGGTGCGCAAATAATAGAGTATATGTAGTATATACATTTATATTTAGATTCCAAAGAAATAGCAATTGTTGAAAGACCAGAATTGACAGTGTGGAAAAATAAAACGCCCGTAGATCCACGCTGATGTACGTGTTTCCTCTACCTAAGACCCATAAAAAAATATTACAACCCTCCCAAATATATTAAACCATATACATCCATTCTTACATTATATTACTTTGATAAATGTTAAGGTGTTGCGACTTTCATTTTATTTTGTAGTAGCGACTTTCTTCTGGTCAACTTCCTTTGTTTTCACTTTATCGAAATGTGCATGCAAGTGACGTCAAACACATTGGACCCTTTGCGTGTTTGTTTGGACTGGGGTCTAATAAAAATCCCATTTTACTTGCGGTGTAAACACTCGACTGGAAAAAACCCGATCTCCAAAAAAATCTGATTTGGGCCACTTTGGCCTGCAATGTAAAGGTAGTCTTTGAATTCCATCAAATGGATATGAGGTAACTACTAAAAACCAATAGAACAACAACAAAATATAGACTATTTGGCCTCTAGTAATACAACAACACACATTCAAAGAAGTTCAGCACCATGGATAGTGACCACATCATTTGGACACCCACTTTAACATGGGCATTTTCACCAATGACAGTAAAGTAGGCTTGTAGCTTTTATCAATATCTATAAAGTTTAGTAAAACTGGCCCACATTATCATGTGCAAACAAATTTTCTATATGAAGCACTATAGGTCGACTCACCATTATTTGAAGGGCATACGACAAGCTTTGAGATTTGCGAACTTGCCCATGATGCTCTGGATGTCCATTTTCTTGGCTCTCTAATTCTCCATGGACAGTCTCTTCTGTTCCATTAATCTGCTCAAATGTTGTTTTATTCAGCTTTAACTTGAAGAATGAGAGCTCCGAGCCTGGCTTCACCAGGTCCGCTCTCTGACCCGGACCCCTATGTGTGACGTTCCCAGGCCCTTCTGAAGTTATGTCATTAGTCCATTACAGGGAGTTAATTGTTTTTAATTGTTGAATTATCATACCTACCATTGTTCTCTGTTTGACTAACTTCACTTGACCAAACCTTTTATAACATTCCTTATTACACAATAGTGCAAATATGTATGATTCCTGCTGATATGGTATAAAACCAATATTGGCAACTGCCAGTACACAAAGCACCAATATAAATGAGAAAGTTGTATCGGAACTACTACCCCGACTAAAAAAAAAATGCTGTCTTTGGCCTGCAGAACATTGGCATATTTTCACTTTGGCCGTTGGAGGCAAAATGTTTGGGCTATGTACAGTATCAAAATAAACTGACTAAACCCATTTTTAGTGCAATATATAATAAGAGTGTGACTAAATATGAACATATCACTTTAATTAACCTTACGATACAATATTTTTTTCTTTTCTTGATGTTGTATAGCATGGGTGTCAAACTCTGGCCCGTGGGCCGAATCTGGCCCGCCGTGTAATTTAATTTGACCCTTGAGGCAATATCAATTTAGCATTAGAGCTGGCCCGCCGGTGTTATACAGCGTCAGTGCCGCTGTAACACCGCGTTCACCGCTAATACTCATTCTTGCCAACCCTCCAAATTTTCCCGGTAGACTCCCGAAGTTCAGTGCCCCTCCCAAAAATCTCCCGGGGCAACCATTCTCCCGAATTTCTACCGGTTTCCACCTGGACAACTATATTGGGGGTGTGCATTTAAGGCACTGCCTTTAGCGTTCTCTACAACCTGTCGTCCCGTCCGCTTTTCCGCCATACTAACAGCGTGTCACATAATATTTGTGGCTTTTACACACACGCACAAGTGAATGCAAGGCATACTTGGTCAACAGCCATACAGGTCACACTGAGGGTGGTTGTATAAACAACTTTAGCACTGTTACAAATATGCTCCACACTGTGAACCCACACCAAACAAGAATGACAAACACATTTCGGGTGAAAATCCGCACCGTAACACAACAGAACAAATACCCAGAAACCCTTGCAGCACTAACTCTTCCGGGAAACTTCCAGCAAACTGACCAATAATTAACGTTTTATTCATGCATTTTCTCTTGCTACTTCAAGGCTTGAATGTTTGGTTCACTCATTATTGTTATTTTATTTTCAAATGTATTATTAGCCTGTGGAAACATTTTTATATTTACCTCAGAAGATTGCAAATAGAAAAAAAGACATAACATTTTTATTTTTATTTTATTTGATATGCCATTGATAGTCTTTGGATTATTATTATTGTCATTATTATTTTAAACTGGATTTTGCATGTCACTAAAGTTATATAAGCCTTGCTTGTTCAATATTTAATGCAAAACTTGTTTAGGTCCCTATTAAAAGGTTAATTTGTTCAACCTTGGCCCGCGGTTTTGTTCCGTTTAAAATTTTGGCCCACTCTGTATTTGAGTTTGACACCCCTGTTGTATAGGGATGGGGAATCTGGCCTAAAATCTATATTGTGATCCAAATTGCAGGTTGTTACAATAACTATTATGACAATATATTTTTGGGCATATAAATGATTGTTTCAAAACTGGTTAGTAATCTATCACACTCACTCTTTCCCATGACTGTCATGTTAACCGCGATGAAGTACCAGCCAGCGTGCGCCAGTTCCCACGGTCCTCAGTGGCTGTCAATAGCTCTGGGGTCGACAGGTCCGTCCATGTCTTGATGTTGTCTGTCCAGGATTTCCGTGGTCTTCCTCGCCTCCTTCAACCCTCTAGTGTGCCCTGCATGAAGGTCTTGCACAGGGTGTCGTGGCGACATGTGTGGCCCAACCAAGCTAATTTCCTTCTTTCGCCTCTTTGGAGCAGGGGTTCTTTGTGACCAACGAGTCTGTCGACCTCACCTCGCACATACTCATTGGTTTAGTGTTCGTCGTATGTTACCTTGAGTATTATTCTGAGGCATTTGTTTTCAAAGGCTTGTATTTTCCGTTCTGATTCTAGAATGAGTGTCCAGGTCTCACGTCCATACAGAAATATTGACGTTATTAGGGATTTGTAAAGTTTGAACTTTGTCTTGAAGTTGATGTTGCTCTTAAATATTTTGCTTAGTTTGGTCATTGCTGCTGTTGCGGTGGCGATCCGATGTGTCATCTTTGGCCAGTTTTGCTCCCAGGTGTCTAAATCTGGCACTTCCTTCAGTTGTTCCCCATCCATCATTATGTTGGTCCTTGAGTTCTTTGAGGTGTTCACCCTTCCCTTTGATTTGGCTGTGCTGACCTTCATTCCATAGGCACCAGCTGCTGTGCATAATTTGTAAGGTCCTGCAGTTCGGAGCTGGGGTTGCCAAGAGGTCGATATCATCTACAAAACGTAGATTGCAGATTGGCCTGCCGTTTAATGATAGTGTAGTCTGGTGCTCGTGTAGGACTTCCTGCATGATTCTCTCTAGGAATAGTAATCGCTGGCTAACTGTTAATACCCGGTTACTGACTACTGTAACACGGGTCCATTTATACTGCTGTTAAAATGTAATACATACTTATCCTTATTTATATCAATTTTTTCACTACGGAATCGACCATATACTGACTATGCACTTTGAAATAATGCCGAACCATAGTTCAGTTTAACAAGAGATACAAATTCATGATACAAATACATTATATACATTTTAATATATAAAACAATACGAGATGGATGGATGGTATTATTTGGATGTTTATTTGCCTAATATTTGTTGGTGTTACTGTCACTTAGTACTTGCATATGTGCCTATATATGTACAGTAGATACGGTATGTGTTGTGCAAAAAAACGTGTTTATATGTGAAATAAAGTGTATTAATAAAATAATGAGCTAAGATCAGTAAATTACTCATTATAAAGATGCCATTGACAAGAAGGCTAGATGGATTATTTAAGTTAAACTTCTTCCCCATCCTCTTTTGGATATGAAAAATCTAATCATTATGTTTTGTTTAATTTGTTGTGTGTTTCCATTGTGGAGTTGCATGTCAGTTAAGTGTTATGTTTTGTCACAAGTAAAATTTTTATCACAACCATCCACGCTATTAGTTTGCGTAGCAAATGTCACAGTGTACCCCACAAGATCCGCCCCAAATACATGTCTTACGCGCTAGCATTAGCTTAAAGCTAGAGATTGACATAGCCTTGTTTTCCAACCATGTGAAGGAAAAAAGTAAGCCTACGTTTGCTCACTTCTTGTATTCTGTATACACTACTTAGAAAATCTAGGGATGGACTGTCATACCCCAAGGCTATAACATGAATGAGGCAAAACACACCTCTCCTCCAACTCCTGAATACACACATCCTAAAAATAAAGTTAGTTTTCTTTGATCAAAGTTGGGAGGAATGACAAAAAATGTTTCTGTGGACATAAAAAATGACAAAATAATATTTCTTTATAAATTTAAATTCAGACCCACTTACACACACTTGAAAATGAATTCATACAGTCTCTATAAGGACTGTTCAGATTGAACAGTCCTTATTATTTCTGTTTTGCTATAGACAAAACTAATCAAATGCTTTTTAAATACAAAAATATATATATATATATATATATATATATATATATATATATATATATTGTATTTAAAAAGCATTTGATTATATATATATATATATATATATATATATATATATATATATATATATATATATATATATATATTCATATATATATATATATGTATATTTATATATATATATATATATATATATATATATATATATATATATATATATATATATATAGATATATATTCATATACTTGGGCAACATCCCTTTTGTTAGAAACTTTTTGCATAATTGGAATCTATCCACCGGAGCTCATTGGATTTCTCTTTTATCATGAAGTGTGCATCGACTATGCAACTTGTAAACGCTTGTGGAGTTACAATCAAATATTTATTTTTATTTTTTATTGTTTACATCAAGGGACCAAGACTGGTTTGTTTTTCATCATTAACAGAATGAACTCGAACAACCCTCCAGTTACAGTAGGGAAGGGATTCATATGGCCCCACTCCTGGGTGGATCTGGTGGGCGAGGAAGATGGGGGTTAATCATTTTTGCAATGCAATATGCTGAAAATGATGGAAAGCGCCAATCTAAATAGCAACTGAGGCTGTGGTCGAAGTTGGAATTGCCACAAAACACATTTAAAGATATTCAACACTCTACTGCCATTTGGCGGCTAAAGTGTATAGAGCGCTGCCCCAATTTGTCACGTTTCATGTGTCGGGGAAACCTCGACGAATGGGGCCATGTGAATCCCCCTTCCTACTGTATGTGAGATGTTTGAGCAATCAACCATAACCAGAAAAGGGATTGTAGAGGTGAACATAGGGGCTTTTAAGTGAAACTGTAACACAGGAAGGAAGTTTTTTTCCAACCTTGCCGAAACGTCAGTAATAAGTTCCATCCATCCATCCATTTTCTACCACTTATTCCCTAAAAATAAAAACAACAAAACGAGTGTAAAGTAAAATTTAATAAAGAGAAATGAGTGTTCTCCCCACTCCGCCTGTTTTCTTGACAGTTTCCTTACTTCAACCTAATGTCAGCATGCTGACAATTAAATTACAGCAGGTCTCTGGGAAGAGGACCACAATCTATCACATCATTACTGGCACAAGATTAACTGGTTGACATTTCTCCTCACCAAATTGGCACAAAAGGAACGGGGAGAGAAAATAAACTGTCAACAAGACCCATTAGATGTGGAGTACACTATAAATGCTCTAATTAACACTTCTGTTCAATTTGGTGCAGAGACTCCGATAGTTGCAAATTGTGTGGTCGACAAAAGCAAACAACTGCCAAGGACTTAAATAGATGAAGCGTTACAAAAAAATAAAATAAAAAAAGTTGGCGTTAAAGAGGGCTGTCTTCAAATACAGATTGTCATAGTCAAATCTATTTTTTTTTTATATTTTTGTATGTATTTTTATTTTCTTTGTTAGCATATTCATTTTGTTATGCTACAGCCTTATTCAAAATGGAATAAATCCATTTTTTCTCCTCAAATGTCTACACACATACCCCCAAAATAAAAATCTAAAAGGTTTATATTTAATTTTGCAAATTTATTACAAATAAAAAAAAATACAAAAATCACATTTATTTAAGTATTCAGAGCCTTTGCGAGTCCGCCGTTATAGTCAATAAGTTCATGTTTCCCCCCTCCATCCTCTTGTTGTGGGGCCGACTGGCTCGTACATGCACATGCATCCTCTGCTGTTGCCATTGCTAACATAAAGTAGTGTATAGTTAATACTTATATCTGTCAGTAGACTCCATATGGAAGCGGTAAAAACTACAACATGGATGGCGTAGAGAAAACGCAGTTGGAGTGGAGGCACGTAAATAAGATCTCTCACAAAACGGCACCTCCCGAAAAGACGGTTAGAAATCGGCTTGCAGACACCTTCTAAAACATCATCAATGCACAATTGTTACCAAAGAACCACCATTACATGTTATGTAGACCACAAGGAAGTGTTTTGAATGTAGAAAAAAAAAAATCATAATATGACCCCTTTAAAACAATAGATGAGCTAATACGGCAGAGGTTGGATAGTTTAATGAGGTCCTGATCCATAATAATCAAGCAGGTAAATGTCAACGTTGACTAACTTCTTGTTTTATAACCACAACCTTTTACTATTCCAGTGTGAGACATGATTTATAACCTAGAAATAACTTTCTCCAACTCCGAGGCAATGCAGCAGCTCACCGGCTCAGTATGTCAATATAGCAGCATAAGCTACAGTAGTTACCTCACTCTGATCACGGCACTGCTAAAAGTAGTTCCTCAGTATTAGCGCTTACAGTAGGGCAAAAAAGTATTTAGTCAGCCACCGATTGTGCAAGTTCTCCCATTTAAAATGATGACAGAGGTCTGTAATTTTCATCATAGGTACACTTCAACTGTGAGAGACAGAATGTGAAAAAAAAAAAGATAATTGATTTGTGAATTATGGTGAAAAATTAGTATTTGGTCAACCGTTCAAAGCTCTCACTGATGGAAGGAGGTTTTGGCTCAAAATTTCACGATACATGGCCCCATTCATTCTTTCCTTAACACGGATCAATCATCCTGTCCCCTTAGCAGAAAAACAGCCCCAAAGCATGATGTTTCCACCCCCATGCTTCACAGTAGGTGTGGTGTTCTTGGGATGCAACTCAGTATTCTTCTTCCTCCAAACACGACGAGTTGAGTTTATACCAAAAAGTTCTATTTTGGTTTCATCTGACCACATGACATTCTCCCAATCCTCTGCTGTATCATCAATGTATCGGTTTTGGCATAAACTCAAATCGTCGTGTTTGGAGGAAGAATAATACCGAGTTGCATCCCAAGAACACCACACCTACTGTGAAGCATGGGGGGGGTAAACATCATGCTTTGGGGCTGTTTTTCTGCTAAGGGGACAGGACGATTGATCCGTGTTAAAAAAAAGAATGAATGGGGCCATGTATCATGAGATTTAGAGGCAAAACCTCCTTCCATCAATGACAGCTTTGAATGGTTGACCAAATACTCTTTTCCCACCTTAATTTACAAATAAATTATTTAAAATTCCTACAATGTGAATTCCTGGATTTTTTTTCACATTCTGTTTCTCACAGTTGAAGTGTACCTATGATGAAAATTACAGACCTCTGTCATCATTTTAAGTGGGAAAACTTGCACAATCGGTAGCTGACTAAATACTTTTTTGCCCCACTGTATAATAGGATTAGCGCTAATACTTGGTTAATATGCAAGTCATGTAATTGGATTATTGTTGGTGTTTTTGGGATATTCTTTTAGAGAGATCTATGGCCGTATAGTACAAACACAACAATGTGGCCTTAGTGGCCACATGCGTGGACAGCACCTTTTCGATCTTATTTCCAAAATTGTGGACACTACTGAATTATGCCGACATATGGACACTAACACTGTTATCGGGTGGTGTCAAAAGAGCACAACATACAATAGAACTTGGAGAAAAAAAAGGGTAAAAACAATAAATAGGATTTCACTACACATGAAGTACACATGTGTGTACTTATGGACTAAGTACATCATATCAAAAGATTAGTTTTAGTTTTTACTCTAATTAGGGTCCAATAACACCAAATAGCAAAGATAAATAAAAAAACAAACTGCTTGTGACTTAAGAGGTTAAGTCGTGTTTCCGGGTTTCTTCTTTGTCTTGTTACTCCAACATATTACCCGATATGTGGTCTGGAGAATGACATTCCTCTTGTTACACGCCTTATGTAGTTTTGAATTTATCATTTGTTACTGTTTTTCTTCATTGCCTATGTGATGCTGTTTCTCTTAATACTTGCCGGGACCTGATTCCAAATGTCTTGCCGTATATGTTAAAATGTTTACAAGTATGACACATAAAGCTCATTAAATCCTTGATATGAAAGTCACACAGTGCACCAGAAGTTGAATCATTTAAATCGTTGGCAGGTTGTTAAGTCAAAAATATATTCACCCAGCTTTGCGTGTGGATATTTGATGCTATGACTATGGGTGCTTACGATCTAAACACAGTCCTGTTACTTAAATTATTATTTTCGTTTTGATTGTCTTTTAAACAATATGTGTTGTGCTTAGATCAAACACAATGTTAACATACATGCTGAATTGCTACACTTTATTTTATGTATTTGCAATATTTAGGCTGGTGACTCACTTGTGTTACTCTGTCCTATTAGTCAAATACATAATCTTCAGCTTAGGAAAATAAAAAATAAAAAATTCCAAAAAGTTGCTTGAAATGGGCCAAAACACATTTTGACTCATTTAATATGTAGGAAAAAGAGATTAATTTACCGTATTTTCTGAACTAAAAGGCGCACTTAAAATGTTTGTTTTTTTGCCCCAAAACTTAACAGTGCGCCTTATAACCTAATGCACCTAATGTAAAGAATACATTTGGTTGAGCTTACCAACCTCAAAGCTATTTTATTTGGTACATGGTGTAGTGATAAGTGTGACCAGTAAATGGCAGTCTAACATAAAAAATACATGTAGGTAATGCACTATGATGGCAATATGTCTCAAGTAAACAACACCAACATTTTAAATGTTCCATTGAAAATATAGAACATTACACACGGCGCTCAAAAATCTACCAAAATGTTTTTGTACGACTTTGGTAAGCTATGAAGCCACACCGCTTGTTGGATTGTCGGCGCATTAAACATACGGGTATTATTATGGTGTTTGTATAAGGTAAGACATGTTATCTGGCATTTTGTTTCACCATATAATGTCAAAGCAACTTTTCGCACGTGCTGATCTGTATTTGGGATCTGTAGAAGTCCTGAAATGTTCTCCATCCTCTTGTTATTGGACATTCATCCACCGCTGTTGCCAAATTTTAATATAAAGTAGTGTAAAGTTCTTAGTAATATCTGTAAGTAAACTCGCCATGAAAGCGCTAAAACATACTGGTGTCGTGAGTTTACATTAATCACCCAAGGAACTTTGGTTATTAGAGTTCCGGTTAAATGGTTGTTGTTTCCGGATGAGGAGATGCTGCTCTGTTATGGATTTAAGTAGAGTCTGAATGTCATTAAAACAGTTAGTTCCATCTTTTGACATTTCTTCCAAATCCCGTCCTTGCACGCTACACCGTTACAACAAAGGGTAGAAGACACTGTTGAAGGTGAGATACGTAAATAAAACGGCCCACAAAATTGCGCATCTGAAAGCGACCGTCAGAAAGCGGCTTAAAGATGATCTGTAGAACAATATTTTGACCGAATAACCAACATTACATGTTCTGTAGACCACAAGGAAGTGTTTCTAATTTTGAAAAAAAAAAAAAAAATGATATGACTACTTTAATGCGCCCTGTAACCCTAATATATGAAAACATATCAAAAATAGACCATTCATCGGCAGTGCACCATATAATCCGGTGCGCCCTGTCGTCCAGAAAATACAGTAAATGCAGTTTGGTCGCCGATTCGGTGGAATGGCAGAGATGCATGTAGCCAACATCTAGCAGCTCTGCATGCACTTTAAACTGTTACAATGCTGCTGTTAACCGAAAACTAATGCGTGTTACACTTGCACTAATCTTAGTTGCTATTAGCATTGGCTGTGTTGCTGTTGTGTTGTGCAATATATACTTGTTAATAAATGCCCATGTGATCAAAGGGATCTGTGTTTCCCGTTCCACTCTCTGTGCAGGCAACAGAGCGCGCAGACAAAGCATACACCTCAACAAACGTAAAGGTCACACAATCAATAATTCATTAAAGGATTGACTGTGCCATCGCCTTGTAATCAGCAAGATATATTTATTTATCGTGAGCGACTCTAAATCTGAAAATCTAATTTTAAATAAATTGCAACGCCGGAAAGAAAGAAAAGAAAAGAGAACAACATGCCACCTTTAGTCGATTTTTATCACCCACGATCGGATTGCACATTTTATTCTGTATTTCTCTCACAGGGGCCATCAAGGCCCGACACATTGACACATTTAGCTTCTCTCTACAGTGTAATAAAAGTAAAAGGAGGAAGGGAAATAATAAAGTGTTAACAAAAATCCAGGATAGTTGTTTATATTAGGGCTGTAAGATGATTAAAATCATGTTTTATCCGTAGTTAACTTGTAATAAATTGCCATCTTAAGCAGATAGATATTCAGTTCAGTTTAGTTCAGTTAATTTGTTTATTACATAGAAAAAATCAAACAGAGGAATGGAATGAAGATAAATCAATTAACATAGCATTAAAATAAACTATGGATGAAAAGGAGCAAAAAATAAGTACACAACTCATATCTGCCCCTTATTTTCACAAATACTACAATTGACTATCAATTTTGGCGATGACAAAGTCATATTTTCATTTTATAACAACTAAACCAATAATAAAGACATCATTTTACTCGGTCATATATTTTCATCATCATGATTTTTTACATGGGTTTTAATACAGAACGAGATTTAAATTGTTTTATTATACTAACCAGTTGGTGCCAACTAACACCTCCGATTGAAATACTTATTTCCATTATCACTGCTCTAAAACTATATTTATTAAAGATCTAAGTTCCTTTAAGATTAAAATTACTTTGTCTTTTTACAAATCTGTTTTGGAATGCTGTTTGGTAGAATTGTTGCATGTCCTTTGTACATGATTTTTAGGATATTATACTCCCCCAGCTCAGGTCATTTTAATAAATGTAACTGTAAACTGTGAAGTCCATCCATCCATCCATTTTCTACCGCTTATTCCCTTTCGGGGTCGCGGGGGGCGCTGGCGCCTATCTCAGCTACAATCGGGCGGAAGGCAGGGTACACCCTGGACAAGTCGCCACCTCATCGCAGGGCCAACACAGATAGACAGACAACATTCACACTCACATTCACACACTAGGGCCAGTTTAGTGTTGCCAATCAACCTATCCCCAGGTGCATGTCTTTGGAAGTGGGAGGAAGCCGGAGTACCCGGAGGGAACCCACGCATTCACGGGGAGAACATGCATACTCCACACAGAAAGATCCCGAGCCTGGATTTGAACCCAGGACTGCAGGAACTTCGTATTGTGAGGCAGACGCACTAACCCCTCTGCCACCGTGAAGCCCCAACTGTGAAGTCAGTATTTTCAATAATGAGTTTTTTGCATTATTCACATCATCTTTGTACATTTGATGCCATTTTGTTTCTTTAAGTCTTCTCTCAAAGCGTTGAAGGCTTCTAATGATCTATTTCTTACAAATATCTCCGTTGGGTCTTGCACTACAGTATTAAATTGTTTCTCAGAAACACACTTACATCCGGCATTATAATACCACCAACTAATATTCTTATAACATTCTTTGTGTTAGTAAAAACAAAAATATTTAAGTATATACATATATATATATATATATATATATATATATATATATATATATATATATATATATATATATATATATATATATATATATATATATATATATATATATGTAGGTGTGGGGAAAATCACAAGACTACTTCATCTCTACAGAACTGTTTCATGAGGGGTTCCCTCAATCATCAGGAGATTTTAAAATCTAATATGTAAAAAATTACATATTGCGCTCTACCACGGTATCGAGCACTATTCTCTGGATAATCCAATCAAGACATATATATTTATATATATATATATATATAAATATATATATATATATATATATATATATATATATATATATATATATATATATATATATATATATATATATATATATAAATATATATATATCCAATCAATACATATATATTTTTATATATATATATATGTATATATATATATATAAACATATGTCTTGATTGGATTATCCAGAGAATAGTGCTCGATACCGTGGTAGAGCGTAATATGTATGTGTGGGAAAAATCACAAGACTACTTCATCTCTACAGAACTGTTTCATGAGGGGTTCTCTCAATCATCAGGAGATTTTAAAATCTAATATGTAAAAAATTACATATTGCGCTCTACCACGGTATCGAGCACTATTCTCTGGATAATCCAATCAAGACATATATATTTATATATATATATATATATATATATATATATATATATATATATATATATATATATACATATATATATATATACATATATATATATATATATATATATATCCAATCAAGACATATCTATTTATATATATATATATATATATATGTATATATATATATATATAAACATATGTCTTGATTGGATTATCCAGAGAATAGTGCTCGATACCGTGGTAGAGCGTAATATGTATGTGTGGGAAAAATCACAAGACTACTTCATCTCTACAGAACTGTTTCATGAGGGGTTCCCTCAATCGTCAGGAGATTTTAATGGAAGTATTCACATACAATGGTTTATATAGGGCACAGAGTGGGTAGTACAGGCAGGCGTAGGGTGTGGTGATTGGCTCATGTGTTACCTAGGAGGTGTTTCCGTCTGTGACGGCATGCTGATATGATTCCACTGCGCTTGTTGAGTGATGACAGGTCTGGGTGATTTATAATAAACAGTTTATCTTTTAAGCATAGGTTGCATCCTTTATTACCACTGTTGTAAGGGGTGCTGGATGCAAGAATTTGCCATGTTATTGAATATTCAACATTATTGTCTTTGACGTTCCAAATGTGCTTGCTGAGTTCTGTAGAATTCCGCAAGGTCTGGTTTCTATAGGAGGCCTTGTGATTATTCCATCTGGCTTTAAACTCTCCTTCGGTTAATCCTATGTACGTGTTGGATGTGTTAATGTCCTTGCGTGTCACCTTTGCTTGTTTTACAAACATCAGCCACCGATTGTGCAAGTTTTCCGACTTAAAATGATGACAGAGGTCTGTAATTTTCATCATAGGTACACTTCAACTGTGAGAGAAAAATCCAGGAATTCGCATTGTAACAATTTTAAAGAATTTATTTGTAAATTATGGTGGAAAATAAGTATTTGGTCAAACATTCAAAGCTCTCACTGATGGAAGGAGGTTTTGGCTCAAAATCTCACGATACATGGCCCCATTCATTCTTTCCTTAACACGGATCAATTGTCCTGTCCCTTTAGCAGAAAAACAGCTCCAAAGCATGTTGTTTCCACCCCCATGCTTCACAGTAGGTATGGTGTTCTTGGGATGCAACTCAGTATTCTTCTTGCTCCAAACACGGTGAGTTGAGTTTAAACCAAAATGGATACATGGATGATACAGCAGAGGATTGGGAGAATGTCATGTGGTCAGATGAAACCAAAATAGAACTTTTTGGTATGAACTCAACTCGTCGTGTTTGGAGGAAAAAGAATACTGAGTTGCATCCCAAGAACACCATACCTACTGTGAAGCATGGGGGTGGAAACATCATGCTTTGGGGCTGTTTTTTCCGCTAAGGGGACAGGATGATTGATCCGTTTTAAGGAAAGAATGAATGGGGCCATCTATGGTGAGATTTTGATCCAAAACCTCCTTCCATCAGTGAGAGCTTTGAATGGTTGACCAAATACGTGTTTTCCACCATAATTTACAAATACATTATTTAAAATTCCTACAATGCGAATTCCAGGATTTTTTTTTCACATTCTGTCTCTCACAGTTGAAGTGTACCTATGATGAAAATTACAGACCTCTGTCATCATTTTAAGTGGGAGAACTTGCGCAATCGGTAGCTGACCAAATACTAGTTTGCCCCACTGTATGTATATATATATATATATATATATATATATATATATATATATATATATATATATATATATATAAAGGGCTTCACGGTGGCAGAGGGGTTAGTGCGTCTGCCTCACAATACGAAGGTCCTGCAGTCCTGGGTTCAAATCCAGGCTTGGGATCTTTCTGTGTGGAGTCTGCATGTTCTCCCCGTGAATGCGTGGGTTCCCTCCGGGTACTCCGGCTTCCTCCCACTTCCAAAGACATTCACCTGGGGTTAGGTTGATTGGCAACACTAAATTGGCACTAGTGTGTGAATTTGAGTGTGAATGTTGTTTGTCTATCTATGTTGGCCCTGCGATGAGGTGGCGACTTGTCCAGGGTGTACCCCGCCTTCCTCCCAATTGTAGCTGAGATAGGCGCCAGCGCCCCCCGCGGCCCCAAAAAGGGATTAAGCGGTAGGAAATGGATGGATGGATATATATATATATATATATATATATACATATATATATATATATCGCCTTGGGAACCACCAGCGTTGTATGCAGTGTACATTGCAAAATATTATTGTTTCCACCAAAACTGTAACTCTGACAAATAAATAGACCATAAAAACTGTCCACTGCAGAGGATTACGATTTTCAGGAGGACACGGACTGTTAGTAAAGGTAAGCTACTGTATACCCTCAATATAAAGTGCTCAGTTGGTCTTTAAATCTGTCTGTGCTGTGCATGCAACGTTTGACTGAAGATGCAGTGATATTATATAACGGACTCGTGTGCCTCCACCGGTTTTAAATAATGCAACCGTGCCCTGAGTGGAGACATCCAGAGGTTAGAGCTGCTGAAATGCTTAAAAGAAAGATTGAAGTCAAAGCTACTGTGTCCAGGTGAAAAGTTTGTACCAAATACCTTTGCCACATTTGAGACTCAACTTTTCCCATAATAACTTGGTTGTGTTCCAAACAGTAACACCTATTACCGCGTTTAAATGTTTTAATACCAGATGCTAACGGCACAGCTGTCCTCAGTAAACAAGTGACCACAAAGGATGGCCGGGTTTCAGAGGCAGTGAAGTGCTTGCTTCATCCTGTTTTGCAACATCTTCTTAAACCATCTGCCTCCAAACAACTTTTAATGGCAATCAATCTGTCGAAGTGTCCTAATAAAGAGAGAATTAAACTTCCTGACTACTAATTACTTACTTCAGATTGTGTTCCTTTGGTAAATACACTGTACATGTGTCACCATTTTGCACCAACACATCATTGATTGTAAAAAAGTGGAACAAATCTGAACTTGAAGTGACTATTTTGTTTTTATTTTTTTCTAATTAAGTCAACTGAAGCTGGTGGTAATTGTGGTGTATTATTTAATGTGTGCTTTGGACAAACCAATGAATGGAACCTGCCTATAATAATTGACCCACCAACCGGCCAATGACTGTATAGACTGTTAAGGCAAAAACTGATAAGTTATAGCAATTTGTAAAGGGTCTTGTGAATAATTACTGCATTAAAATCAAAACAATCTCACTTAAAATACTTGAATAATTCACCGACAGAGCAAAAACATTTCAACTTGCCAAAATGCAATTTTACTTGTTACAAAAAAACAAAACAAAGCGTAGTGCTGTTCCGATGCATCTAAAATACAGCACTCAGATACAAGCTGTCCTACAGTGTGTTTACTTTTGCAAAAGCTAAACGGCCAGCGAACATCTAAATGTCTCCAATATGCACGTTTTTTTTGTTTCTTAAAAACCAGTGAAGTAATTTACAAAGTTAAACATGGTAAGCTAAAAGGCTACTAGGAATTAGCAGCTACACAACAGCTAAGCACACGATAGCGCACAAGCAAGACATAAGTAATAACTAGAGATGTCCGATAATGGCTTTTTTGCCGATATCTGATATCCCGATATTGATTAATTACTGATTCCGATATCAACCATTACCGATATACAGTGGGGTAAAAAGTATTTAGTCAGCCACCGATTGTGCAAGTTCTCCCACTTAAAATGATGACAGAGGTCTGTAATTTTCATCATAGGTACACTTCAACTGTGAAAGACAGAATGTGAAAAAAAAAAATCCAGGAATTCACATTGTAGGAATTTTAAATAATTTATTTGTAAATTATGGTGGAAAATAAGTATTTGGTCAACTATTCAAAGCTCTCACTGATGGAAGGAGGTTTTGGCTCAAAATCTCACGATACATGGCCCCATTCATTCTTTCCTTAACACGGATCAATCGTCCTGTCCCCTTAGCAGAAAAACAGCACCAAAGCATGATGCTTCCAACCCCATGCTTAACAGTAGGTGTGGTGTTCTTGGGATGCAACTCAGGATTCTTCATCCTCCAAACACGACGAGTTGAGTTTATACCAGTATGGATACATGGATGATACAGCAGAGGATTGGGAGAATGTCATGTGGTCAGATGAAACCAAAATAGTACTTGTTGGTATAAACTCAACTTGTCGGATGATTACAAGAGTCATTGATCACAAACTGGTTTTGATGCTTCGGCAGTTAAACTACTGTTGCCATTTCTAATACAAAGTAGCTTATAGTTCTGACTTAATCTGTCAAAAGACTCGCTACGGACGAGCTTAAAAAACTACAACATGGGTGACGGGGGGAAGACACAGTCTAAGTGGAGGCACGTACGTAAGACCGGCCACAAAACGGTGCATCCTAAAGAGGCGGTCAGAAAGCGGCTAAAAAAAGTCTGTAAAACATAATATTGCAAAATTTTGACCAAAGAACCACCATTACTTGTTATGTAGACCAGTGGTCCCCAACATTTTTGTGTCCGCGGACCGGTCAACGCTTAATAATTTGTCCTGCGGCCCGGGGGGGATCCTTTTTTTTTTTTTTTTCCTTTGTCATGAAAAAGGGACGTTTTTGTCATGAAAAGGGGAGGTTTTTGTGGTTGGTGCACTAATTGTAAGTGTAAATAGTGTTTTTTATGTTGATTTGATTAAAAATAAATAAATATATATATATATATATATATATATATATTTTTTTTTTTTTTTTTTTTTTTAATAAAAATTAATAAAAACTTCTTCTGCGTCCGGGTACCAATCGGGCCGCGGCCCGGTGATTGGGGACCACTGATGTAGACCACAAATAAGTATTTTAAATGTAGAAAGAAACATATTCATACAAACTTTGTAGTTCCCCTTTAAGGCAGGACTTGAATGCTTATACTAAGATCCTCACCAAACTCTTTGCAGTCCTTAACAAATGTACAAAAACACATTTTTTACAAGCCGATACAAATACAGTCCTTTCTGTAGTTCTCTGAGGATTTGGAGCAGCTAATTAAGAGTTGAGATGCAGCCCTAAAAATCCCCACTGAAATCAAGACTAGAAACAGATGGACTAATGTTCATTCTAAGAAACAAAGTGATAACTTAGGAAGGCAAAATCAATTTATTTTATTGATGTAATACAACAAGCTAAAGGTAATAGTCAATTAATATGGAATTTCATAAGTGAATAATCAGGAATAAAATCATAAAAAAGTTTGGACATTAGGGTAAGTGTGCCAACAAGTGTTGTCAACATTGACTGGATTCATATTTTAATATTTCATACATAGTTGGTTTAACAATAACAATTCTGTAATATTTATACCTGTGTGTATAGTGTTTTACTCAGTGTTTAAATTATAGGTTTTGAGCATGCATTTTATAAACTCTACATTGCTGCTGTGTGTGTGTGTGTGTGTGTGTATCCATATATATATATATATCCCATCCCATCCATTTTCTACCGCTTATTCCCTTTTGGGATCGCGGGGGGCGCTGGCGCCTATCTCAGCTACAATAGGGCGGAAGGCGGGGTACACCCTGGACAAGTCGCCACCTCATCGCAGGGCCAACACAGATAGACAAACAACATTCACACTCACATTCACACACTAGGGCCAGTTTAGTGTTGCCAATCAACCTATCCCCAGGTGCATGTCTTTGGAAGTGGGAGGAAGCCGGAGTAATATATATATATATATATATATATATATATATATATATATATATACACACGATTAATTTATGCATTGTATCTTTGGGCATTTTATGAATTGTAGGCGTCTTTGGCAATGCACTTTATGACTAATGCTTTCCAGCGTATATATTTTATAAATGAACAGTGGTATATTTTTGTTTCATCTGACATCACACGGACAAAGATACGACATTCTGGAGGAAAGTTTCGAGGTCAGATGAAACAAAAATTGAGCTTTTTGGCCACAATACCCAGCAATATGTTTGAAGGAAAAAAGGTGCGGCCTTTAATCTCAGGAACAGCAACCCTACCGACAAGCATGGTGGTGATAGTATTCTGCTCTGGGCCTGTTTTGCTGCCAATGGAATTGGTGCTTTACAGAGCGTAAATGGTACGATGAAAAAGGAGGATAACCTCCAAATTCTTCAGGACAACCTAAAATCATCAGCCCGAAGGTTGGGTTTTGGGAGCAGTTGGGTGTTCGAAAAGGACAATGACCCCAAACACACGTCAAAAGTGGAAAAGGAATGGCTAAATCAGGCTACAATTAAGGTTTTGGAATGGCTTTCCCAAAGTCCTGATTGAATGCTGAAGAAACAAGTCCATGTCATAAAACCAACAAATTTAACTGATCCACACCAATTTTGTCAAGAGTTGTCAAAAATTCAACCAGAAGCTTGTGGATGGCTACCAAAAGTGCTTTATTGCAGTGAAACTTGCCAAGTGACATGTAACCAAATATTAACATTGCTGTATGTATACTTTTGACCCAGCAGATTTGGTCACATTTTCAGTAGACCCATAATAAATTCATAAAAGAACCAAACTTCATGAATATTTTTTGTGACCAACAAGTATGTGCTCCAATCGTAGACATGACTGGAAACTCAAGACAGCCGTGACATTATGTCCTTCACAAGTGTATGTAAACTTTTGAACACAACTGTAGGTCTCCTTTTGATTAACAAAATATTGTGAGAAGTTGTGTCTAGATATGTTGTCTCACATGTGATGGTTTTTGTCCATGTTGCGGTTTTGTGCGACTATATGTTGTTCTATACAAACCTACATACATAGGCACCTATGCTCTCACATACATACACAAATACAGTACATACCTACATACTCCAAGTTCGTCCATCTACACGCACATTCACGGTACAAACATACACATACTGTACATATACATTCACTGTACAAAAAAACATACATATACTGTACATATACATTTACTGTACACACATTCATACACACTTTTTGTTCATATACAAGTATGCATATAATCATGTTTCATCAAACATATATCAACGTTGTTGCCCTAGGGCAGGGGTGCCCACACTTTTTCTGCAGGCGAGCTACTTTTCAATTGACCAACTCGAGGGGATCTACCTCATTTATATATATCATTTATATTTATTTATTTATGAAAGAGACATTTTTGTAAACAAGTTAAATGTGTTTAATGATAATACAAGCATGTGTAACACATATAGATGTCTTTCTTTCACAAAGACAAGAATATAAGTTGGTGTATTACCTGATTCTGATGACTTGCATTGATTGGAATCAGACAGTAATGATGATAACGCCAACATTTTCAAATGGAGGAGAAAAAAAGTTGTCCTTTCTGTACAATACCACATGAAAGTAGTTGTTTTTTGGCATCTAATTCATCCAGCTTCCATACACTTTACAAGAAAAACATTGGCGGCAAATTCCGTAGCTTGCTTGATTGACATTCACGGCACCCGAGGGTCTTGTGAGATGACGCTGGCTGCTGCCAGTTCATTATTATGAAAAAATGACAGAGAGGAAGGCGAGAAACACTTTTTATTTCAACAGACTTTCGCGCCGTCCCTTCCGTCAAAACTCTAAAGGCCGACTGCACATTTCCTATCTTCACAATAAAAGCCCTGCTTCATGCTGCCTGCGCTAACAAAATAAGAGTCTCGGAAAGCTGGCGTGCACAAGTGATGTGCACGCCAGCTTTCTGAGGGATCGCTTGTGCACGCCAGTTTTCCGAGACTCTGTATTTAGTTAGCGCAGGCAGCATGAAGCAGGGCTTTTATTGTGAAGATAGGAAATGTGCAGTCGGCCTTTAGAGTTTTGACGGAAGGTACGGCGCGAGAGTCTGTTGAAATAAAAAGTGTTTCTTGCCTTCCTCTCGGTCATTTTTAAAAATAATGATCTTGCAGCAGCCAGCGTCATCTCACAAGACCCTCCGGTACCGTGAATGTCATTTAAGTGACGTCTTGGTGAAGATTGATGATCACAAATTTTTATGTCTATTTTTTTTTAAAGCCTGGCTGGAGATCGACTGACACACCCCCCGCGGTCTACTGGTAGCTCGCGATCAACGTAATGGGCACCCCTGCCCTAGGGTAAACTGGGCAACACATGGCATACTGACAAAGCTTAACCCAGGGGTAGGGAACCTATGGCTTGGGAGCCAGATGTGGCTCTTTTGATGACTGCATCTGGCTCTCGGATAAATCTGAGCTGGCATTGCTTAACACAATAAATAATGAATAATTCCACTTGTAATCACAGTGTTGAAAATAATATTCAAAATATAAAACATTCTCATGCATTTTTAATTCCATCCATCTGTTTCTACCGCACCTGTTCAGGTAGTTGCGTTAATTGTAAGAAGTTATCTATTTATTATTGGTTAGTGTGGGGTTTGCCCTCCTGGGGGTTCTTCAGACCACCGAGCAACGACACGAGAGCCTGTTTCAGGGTTACAATATTGTTTTATTTTTCAATAAATCCCTCAGTTGCTTTCCAGCAATTGTATTTTTCTCTTTCGTTTTCGCTCGCGCTCTGGCTCCACCCCCAACCCCGTCTCTCCTCCTGGCTGCTGCTTATAACAGAGTGACAGGTGATTAGATAACAAGTCCCAGGTGGGCCGTCTACGCACCTGTCGCTGATTTAGAGGTCGGTCCTGGCACACCCCAGTTCATTGCAGGCCCACAGGCCACGCCCCCTCCACAGTTAGCTTCAGAATAACAATGTTATTACAAAGAATAAGAGACCTATCTTACTCTAGAAATGTTGGTCTTACTTAAAAATGCATGCGTTTGGTTGTGTTCAGTGTTAAAAAACATATTATATGGCTCTTAAAGAAATACATTTTAAAATATTTGGCTTTTTGGCTCTGTCAGACAAAACGGTTCCCGACCCCTGGCTTAACCCATTGTTACTATAACAATCTACAAGATTAATATAGGTTGCCTCTCTCTCTTCCCCTCCATCTTTCGGTATTCCTTTTTTTTTTTTTTCTTAATTTATCTTTGTAGTTATCATTATGTATACATATTGTTGCATTTGATAAACTGTATTGTTGATAATAGAGGTAAACTATTGGTATTGTTCATGATCAATAGCGCTTTTTCTATCGGTATTTGTATTGCTCCAGTTGTAGTGTAAAAATGCTCATTGTCATTTCTATATTATTATTTATTTCACTAACTGCTTATTTGCTATCACTTTTACGATCATATTTCTACATATCGTATGTGCTGGTGTTATTCTACTGTTGTTGTTGTTGTTTTTGTTGTTATTGTTGTGTTTGCTGTTGTTGTTTTTGTCTCTGTCTAATCCCCCTCTTATCCCCACAATTTCCCCTCTGTATTCCTTTTTTTCTCTTTCCATCCCCGACTGCACCAAATGATAATATAAATACATTTGAATAAAGTCAAATTCAAATAAGGCAACAAGAGACGTATCCTACACTTCTCCTTTGTAAAGTAAATCTGAACAGCCGATATGGGCATCTAAATCAACTATATGATTTGCCTGAGAAGCTGGACAGGACAAAAAATTAATAAAAAATAAATGTTTTATAAGTTGTCCTTTTGTTTTTTGTAGTTGTTGGATGATTTATTTTCTCCCATGTATGTTGCATGTTAGATGGTGAAGCATTAAGGACTGGCAGATAAATCTGGTGCACCCATCAATTCTGTGTGAATAATGTATTGTGCACATTGTCCATAAACTATGAAACAAAAACAAATGATAATACACAAAACTTCCCAGGGAAATGTTGTTATCTTATGTAGAAACAACACGATCAGTGTGTTTGTCTGATGTGGATCTGCAGTGCTGATTGTTTTTACCTTTTGAAGAACCCTTCATGGTCCCTTTAGTATACATGATGGCTAGATTACAGTATTCATAATTGAATTCTCAATACCGCACACAGGTGTATTGACTCCCTACAGGGGTTCCCTTTGCCGGTAAAACACGTACACAGACAACAACATGTAGATCAGATGAAAGCGGATCTAGTGAACAGGGCTACAGGTGGAACAATTGATGCTGCACCGGAGCCAATAAAACAAAATTCAGATCGCTCAAACTGTTGTACTTTCCTGGATTGTTGCTGTGACATTTCTCTCGCGTGGGTCCTCCTGAATGTAACAGACCCCCTCGTGAACCCAGTAATCTGGCGTAACAATGTCTTTATTTGTGGGCGCACACACGCTAGGACCACACTCCAAGCTACAACTTTTCAGTCTTTGTGGCTTTTTTTATTCTAGCAATGTCCATTAACTGTGTCCACTCACCAGCAACTCCAACTCCAACAATGTGTCTTGGTCCGGCTGCTGCTAATAAGGGTGACAGGTGACTAGATAACCAGTCCCAGCTGGGCAATCCACTCACCTGCCGCTAGCTTCGAGGCAGGTCCTTACACACCCAGCTCCACGGCAGGCCCACAGACCACACTCCCCTCCAGAGTTGCACTTTTATAAAAATAAAATAAATGTTCCATTTCTTTTGTTAGTTATACATATGGTTGTAATCATTAAATCTGTTTACACAAAAAGCTAAGCAGTTTTCACATTTATAATTTTGTACTTAAAAAGAACTGAACAATAGTCCTAACTTACATTTCCACCTTTTTTTTCCACTCATGTATACATTTAAAATGTGTTTTTGTTCTCCATAATGTATCATTAGGTTGGTGTTTTTGATAAGTTATCGTTAATTCAATCTTCATGCCACTTCTAAATCTTGCGTGGAGGACTGGAAATGACCCTCGACCCCTAAATAGTGGTATCCCCACCCGATATTGATATAATATCCGGTTTGCATCTACAGTATTTGATATACAGTATGCTCCGATACAAGCAGTTCTGCGGCACATTTACTTGTGCAAAGCTGAACAGACAGATAACTTTCAGCTAAATCTCCGCCAAAAACAAACAATTTTGACCATTTTCGTATTTTAGTGAAGTCATTTACAAAAGGTAAACACGGTAGGACATATGGGATACTAGGAGCTACTGTAGCAGCTAAGCACATAATAGCACACAAGCTAACTAATCAAACAATATTGCAATATTGTCAACAT
Source organism: Nerophis ophidion (assembly GCF_033978795.1). Classification (NCBI taxonomy): domain Eukaryota; kingdom Metazoa; phylum Chordata; class Actinopteri; order Syngnathiformes; family Syngnathidae; genus Nerophis; species Nerophis ophidion. Next base: position 12,223,925 of record NC_084628.1, on the reverse strand, counting down.
AAACTGGTATTGAAAAATTACAGATGCACATTACCTACACATTTAAAGTCTCTAAGGGAGAAGTGTGTTTTATAGTATCCAGTAACAAACGTGTCCGTATCATTCAACTTACTTAATGAATTATTGTGGCTACTGGGTGTCGTCAAAAACCATTACGACACCATTTCATCTCCGTACCAGTTGCTTGATAATAAAATAAGTTAGCTTCTGTAATACCTGCCATTGTTCTCTGTTGGACCAATTTCACTTGATCAAACATTTTCTATCTTTTCACACAATTAAATAAAAAAAACTTGTATATTTTGTTCTGATATCGATTTATCGGATCAAAATCATATCGGCCGGTACTCAGGGCTCCAATATTGGTATTGGAAGTGAAAAAGTTGTATCAGGACACCCCTGCCCCCGACCAAATGCACCCGAGTAGGCATGGTTGTGGCAGGAAGCTGTTGAATCCGAGAGTTTCAGCCAAGAGGAGAAGAAAGCAGACGATTTGAGTATTTTATCAAAATTAAATTATACTACATTGGCCCACTTGGATCCAGTATCCTTTTAAAAGCCTGCAAAACAGTGGTTCTTAACTTTGTTGGAGGTACCGAACCCCACCAGTTTTATATGCACATTCACCGAACCCTTCTTTACTGATTTTTTTTTTTTTTAATTCAAGAAAAAGGTAATGTTTTTTACTGATGCACAAAATTATCTGTGCGTGAACATCACCTTGTTCAAAGAACAAATCTAACACAGTGCATGAACTCACAAAAAATTACACACCTTACACAAATTACCATGAATTGATTAACATGGACTCCGACTTAAACATGTTGAAAAACTTATTTGGGTGTTACCATTTAGTGGTCAATTGTACGGAATATATACTGTACTGTGTAAACTGTACTGTTTCATATAATGCATTCACTTCCTTTGCAATCTGCCAGTAAAAGTTTCAATCGATGAATCAAACAAGCTGCAAAATTAGAGGGAACATTGTTTGGGGGTATCCATAATACGCTGATAGGGAAAAGTTTTTATTTACACGATAAGTCGGATGTGTCTTTACCTTTATGGCGGAGGCTCCGCCGAACCCCTGAGGCCGACTCACCGAACCCTTAGGGTTCGATCGAACCCAGGTTAAGAACCAATGCCCTAAAATGAGCTATGAATTTAGGGTGTGTTTTTTTATTATTATATTAGCCCACGGCTCACTGTAAAAAAAAATAAACAAAAAAAAAATGAGTGAAAGTAGAGCAAAAGGCAAATTATAAATAGAAAAAACTAGGATTGTAATTATTTGTTTAAGATGTACAGTAAATGTGCTGAGTTTTGTGTTTGTTTCAGATGGCTACTTTAGGTCAAGTAGAATGCATGTTTTTTTAATGTAGTCCTATTACTAGTGAGAGGAAACATGCGGGTGATGAGGTATTTGCTTTGGAAGAGCATTGCAGAATATCTAAGTAAGCGATAGCAGAAATCCCTGACTCGTCTCTTTTGAAATTGACACTGCGTTAACAATTTTAGCTCAGAGTGTGATCAAAGGGCAGCTTTGAATATATAACGGATTAATGAAGAATATAGTAATAGAGTATACTCTCGAACAGACCTGGACAAATTAAGGCCTGGGGGCCTTTTAAGCTTTTCAATTTGGCCCGCCGGACATTCCCAAATAGATTTTTTTAGATCTTTAAGTTGGAACATGTAGCTGCCAGTATGATGTGCAGTGATGTTTTCTTATGACCGTACATCTTCAACTGTACAATGTATTTCAATGGTTGGAATCTGCACTTTTGGATGATATACCAGTTACTATGGTCAACTAATTAGTTACTATGGTCATCTGCGTCACAGTAGCTCAGACGAGTCACCAAGCAGTGTGGGTGGGAAGCGTTTCCACAGACACGGAAGGAGATTTTCACAACAAAAGTTCTCAAGCTTAGTGATGTATCAGATATATCAGATTATATGTGGGTTTATTTTATACCCTTCACGTTCATATTTCACTTTTTTGCATTTTTGTCTGCGTTTCACTTGATTGTAAAATGTGTCGATCGAAAGGGGGTGTGACGTTCATATGTTGTCAATATTCAGTGTTTTATCATTCATAGAAACATGTCAAATTCCATTACGTTTTGTTAAGGTGGTCTGTCATAAAGTTTTCAGCATTCAATCAGGCATTATTGTGTGGTTTTGTATTAGTGTTCTTAAAAATAGATATACCGGCCCCCAGATACATTTTTTTCTCTAAATGTGGCCCTCAGGTCAAAATAATTGCCCAGGCCTGCTCTAGAAGCAGGCTTGTATTGCAGTACTACAGTAAAGACAGTTCTATGTCTGCTTTTTGGGGGCCACATTATTTATGGCTGACGTGATGGCCTTGTTTTCAGCTTTTGCAAGATGCCTCATGTGGTCTGTTAATGATTTATGCCATTCCCCCAAACATGGTATATTTGTTGTTTTATTTATGTGGTATTTTGTCAACATTTAATTGTGCTAGAATAGTCATATTCTTAACGGGTGCGTGCGTGCGTGCGTGCGTGTGTGTGTTTGTGTGTGTGCGCGCGTATGTGTGTGTGTGTATGTGTGTGTGTCCGTGCGTGTGCGTGTGTGTGTGGCCAAGTAGAATCAAGAGGAGCAATTTGTTGTTTGGTTTATTGTTTGACATGAAATTCTTCATCTTACAATTGAACTGGTCATTCATTTAAGATATATCAATAGCATCTTTAGTACGCACAGTTTAGTGGAATACTTCCAGCCTTTTCTTAAAAATGCATTTTTTTTACTTAAACAAAATATTGTTTCAGAAAAAAAATATTAAAAGTTAAAATACCACACATTGAGAACATATATTTTCAGGATGACGCTAATTCTCTTGTTCATGTCCACATAAACCCATGTACTCTAACTTAAAAAAAATGTTTTAAAAAATATATATACATACATACATACAGGAACAGCATAGTGTACAGGGGTTCGTGTGTGTGCCTCAAAATACGAAGGTCCTGGGTTCGATCCCTGGGCCTTGGGTCTTTCTGTGTGGAGTTTGCATGTCCTCCCCATGACTGCATGGGTTCCCTCCGGGTACTCCAGCTTCCTCCCACATCCAATGACTTGCACTTGGGGATAGGTTGATTGGCAACACTAAATTACTAAATTGGCCCTAGTGTGTTACTGTGAATGTTGTCTGTCTATCTGTGTTGGCCCTGCGATGAGGTGGCGACTTGTCCAGGGTGTACGCCACTTTCTGCCCGAGTGCAGCAGGGGGGTATATATATATATATATATATATATATATATATATATATATATATATATATATATACTGTATATATATGTATATATGTATGTAGGTATATATGTATGTATGTATGTGTATATATATATATATATATATATATATATATATGTATATATATATATATATATATATATATATAAAAAATGTAAACTCATCGGAGGCAATCGTTATTTGGAATAGTCCTTTCCAGCATAAACGGACAATCGTGTAAATCACTGATACTCAAACGGCAGTACGCTTACCCCTTAAGGGAATATTTAAACTGTTACTGTTCAAACTATACGTAATGCTACAGCGGCCAAAATATTGAAGTAACTTGTTAATTAAAACCTCAACCTTGTGTTTAATGAATACTTAGGCCTACTACACTACTGTGTTTTATTCTTGGTCATTATGGCGGTATTTAGAGAATCAAGTGTTTTGATGGTACTTGGCGAAAGGTTTGAGAACCACTGATGTAACTTATAAAACAAACATGGGTGAGTTCGAAATAAAAGATGTTGTCCGCAAAGATAGTTTTCCGTTACCTAAATTTATACCTTTGTCCAAAGAAAAAAGGGGATACTTGATAAAAAAAAATTAAAAAATTTGCGTTGTCATTAATGAAGACGAAGCCAAAGTCAAACATAATTTTTATTTTCCAAATATACAGAGCAAAAGCAACTAGGATTCACAGACCAGTACAGTTCAAATACAACTTTTTTTTTCTCCTTACATACAGCAGGTCGGCCCACTCAAATTAAAAAAACGAATTAAAAAAATAAAAGGGAAAAAAAACTAAACAGCAAGTTTGCCCAAGATAATCCACATGTTGACTTATTTTTTTTTTTTTTTTACAATTCTGATCATATCTGCATGGATCATCACACGTCTGTTGCGCAGAGGAATGTTTCTCATTTGCAATCCACATAAGTCGTTCATTGTACGCTGCAGCCGTTCTTACCGGGCCCTCAAGCATGTTCCGTAAGAGACAAAAAAAATACGTTTTTTTTTCTCTCTTCTTCCTTGCAGTATGCACACACAACATACTGATTTGGAGGAACTCAAAAACTGAGGGGGATTCAGAAAGCACATTGAAGAAAAAGTTGGCACTTGTAACAGTATTTGCAATATTCTGGACAGTATTTTACAATGAGGCATACATTTTTATTATTTTTTTTAATTTAATGAGCGCAGTTTCTTCCTACTCCTTTTCAAACATTTGCAAGTGAACTTCAAAGTAACTTTTAATAAGCGTGTAGAAAAAAAAAAAATGTAACTTTTTTTTTGTGAGTTATTGATGTTCTGCACTATTGTCAGCAATGAGGGTATAAGCAGAAGCGTAAAAAGTCAAGTGTCCTCGTCCTAAAAAGGTCCCGTTCGAGTGGTGCGCAGTGGAGCATGAGCTTGTCGTTGGCATCTCTGAATAATAAATCACTTTGCTCTATTTTCCCATGCACCTCCTATCAGGGAAGGGCAGCACCCCCTTGTAATTGTTCTTCCTCTTTGTGTTTATTCATCTGTTATGCCCTCGCAGCTGTGTGCTGCTCGTTGCCAGACAAACAACGAGCGCCAGCCGCGTGGAGCAGGCGGCCAGGCGACCACAGGTGAACGGGGACATGGGCCGTGGTGCATTCAGGGACACTGTGTCTGTAGGCTGGAGATGGGACAGAAGGTTGGACCATCAAACATTTATGGCCCTGCTCAGCCCGTTCGCTCGACTTGCGAGCATTTGTTAGATATTTGGACTCGGACTTAGTTTTGTTTTTTGGGAAAAACATGTTGGCTTTTGTCACATTTCTAAAAGCAGTTGCAATCTGATAAAAAAAAATAAAAACAAAAATGATACATACACAAACACACACACACACACACACACATATATATATATATATATATATATATATATATATATGTGTATATATCACATGTGTATGTATGTATGTTTGTGTACAAAACCCAAAACCAGTGAAGTTGGCACGTTGTGTAAATCGTAAATGAGCACAGAATACAATTATTTGCAAATCCTTTTTTTTTTAACTTAAATTAAATTGAATAGACTGCAAAGACAAGATATTTAATGTTGTAACTGAGAAACATATTTTTTTTGCAAATAATCATTGACTTCGAATTAATGGCAGCAATACATTGCAAAAAAGTTGGCCACAGGGGCATATTTACCACTGTGTTACATGGCCTTTCCTTTTAAAAAACACTCAGTTAACATTTAGGAACTGAGGAGACCAATTTTTGAAAACTTTTCAGGTGGAATTATTTCCCATTCTTGCTTGATGTAAAGCTTACGTCGTTCAACAGTCTCCGTTGTATTTTACGCTTCATTATGCGACACACATTTTTGATGGGAGACAGGTCTGGACGACAGGCAGGCCGGACTAGCACCCACATTTTTTTACTATGAAGCCACGCTGTTGTAACACGTGCAGCATGTGGCCTGGAATTGTCTTGCTGAAATAAGCAGGGGCGTCCATGAAAAAGATGCTGTTTGGATGGCAACATATGTTGCTCCAAAACTTGTGTGTACCTTTCAGCATTAATGGTGCCTTCACAGATGTGTAAGTTACCCATGCCATGGGCACTAATACACTCCCATATAATCACAGATGCTGGCTTTTCAACTTTGCACCTATAACTATCCGGATGGTTCTTTTCCTCTTTGGTCCAGGGGACACCACGTCCATAGTTTCCAAAAACAATTTCAATCGTGGATTTTTCAGACCAAAGAACACTTTTCCACTTTGCATCAGTACATCTTATATGAGCGTGGGCCCAGCAAAGTTGGCGGCGTTTCTGGGTGTTGTTGATAAATGGCTTTTGCTTTGTATAGTAGAGTTTAAACTTGCACTTAAAGATGTAGGAACAAACTAATTACTGAGAGTGGTTTTCTGAAGTGTTTCTAAGCTAATGTAGTTATGTCCTTTACACACTAATGTCGCTTTTTGATGCAGTACCGCCTGAGGGATCGAAGGTCACGGGCATTGCCGCTTACGTCAAGTGATTGCTCTAGATTCTCTGAATCTTTTGATGTTATTATGAACCGTAGATGGTGAAATCCCGAAATTCCTTGCAATAGCTCGTTGAGAAATGTTGTTCCTAAACTGTTGGACAATTCGCTGATGCATTAGTTCACAAAGTGGTGACCCTCGCCCCATCCTTGTTTGTAAATGACTGAGCATTTTATTTAAGTTGTTTTTATACCCAATCATGGCACCCATCTGTTCCCAATTAGCCTTTTCACCTGTGGGATGCTCCAAGTAAGTGTTTGATGAGCAATCCTCACCTTTCTCAGTCTTTTTTTCCCCACTTTTGCCAGCTTTTTTGAAACATGTTGCAGGCATCAAATTCTAAATGAGCTAATATTTGCAAAAAATAACGTTTATCCTTTTGAAAGTTAAGTATAATGTCTTTGCAGTCTATTCATTTGAATGTAGGTTGAAAATATGTGCGCAAATCATTGTATTTTGTATTAAATATATATTAAGGAAATTGCCGGAATAAACACATTTTTGCAAAGTACAAATAACTAAATATAAATTCAATATTGGCATAACAAACTATGACATGAAATAACACCTTTTACACTCATTTAATCCAAAAAAGTATAATTATACTTGGTTTGATCTCCATCATATTTTTTTCATTTAGCTTTTTTATGCTTGAAAATGCTTAATTTCTGCAAAAAATGTTGTAGAATATTCTTTAAAAAAAAAAAATCTGCAATATGGTAAAGTCACAATATTTGAAGCCGTTGTGGCGAGGGACGACCGTATATGTTTTGTAAAGGAGTATTTAAGCCACTTTAAAAATGATAACTATTATAATAAAACTAAAAAACAGCTGAGGTGTTAAACTTTTTTTTTGTACTTTTGTTATACCTTCATTATAATATGTTTTATTCATAAGGTCATCCTGTAATAAGAACAGAGGAATAAAAATTGATGATACAATATATTGTACTTGCACTGTATTACAGTTTCGTTCTGAACAAATTTGAATACAATAATATTTAAACAAACATATTAGTCATAGTCCTAATAGTAAATATGTGTCAGATATGTTGAATTGTGTAAATTTGTAATTGGTTAACCAATGTGATTATTGTAATAAATCTTGTACTGTAATAACTTTATTCTTGTAGAATAAAAAATACATTTGAGTATTATATATATTTTCAAGCCAATATTTAAACTTAAAAATCTTATCTTGTTTGTAACGTCCATACTTTGTCGTTGTATTTGACCCCAAGCTGGGAACAAATACATTTGTTTATATGATGTATGAAGAATATCGAGAATGTGTATCAATAAATAAACGTACAGCACAGTAGTTGCACTGTATCAATAAATCTAACAAATATTCATTAAAAAAATGTTCCCTGTAATATTCCTAAAAGTTTTACTTTTTGAATTATTACGTTATCTGTATTTTGACTGTGGCTTTAATACTCGTTTCATAGCCGAATATCACTGGTTTGGGGGGACAATAATCCCTTTGTATTTGTAGGGTTGGTTAAAATATATATCACTATGAAATATAATAATACTATAAAATGGCCAAGTGGAGCATCGATGATTTATTCCGTCTAACTAATGGGATGTTTGAAGTGGAAAGATATGCAGTCAATATATTTACTGATACAAGGTATAGATTCTACACAGTGACTGCTCTGCAAAGTCGTTTTAGTGTCGAATAAAAGAGCTTCAGGCGTCTCTGAGGGGCTGAAGTTAAAATAACAATTCATCTCACTTCAAAGCTGTCCCAGCTCAACACTGCTTCTCATTTCTAAAAGCCGCCTGTGTGTTTTTACAGAAACTGCTCAGTCTTGAAACGCAAATGTGAGAGAAACAAGCAGTTTTGATGGGTTTAATGTGAGGGGATAATGATTGTCTGTACAGTTTGGAGCTTTAAATGTCAATCATGACGACCGAGAATGAAAGAAAAACACAGGAGTGAAATAAAAAAAAAAAAACTATATACAGAGACAGACTGTACATTGATTTATGTACAGTCTGCTGGATTATCCGTGTTGCCTTAAACTGTACATTTGTAAAAAATAAGAGTCCCAACAGCCATTGGAGCGTATCTTGAGTGACATAATCCTTTTTAAAGTGCTTTTAATGACAGCTTTGCTTTAAAAGGCCGAGAATGACCGTTTTTAAAACAAAGATCATCATTGATTTATGCGACTAACGGGAATAACTTGCAAGCAACGCGGTCAGCACTTGTGATATGAATCGGAATAAACCTATCCTTGACTGCAGCAACTACAGACAAAATCATGACCTCGTGTCCAAATTTCATGTAGCTTTTTTATCTGCGAATTTCCCCAGCAATCCCCAAGAGTCCCGGATCATAATAATACTTTACTTATAAAATGTGGGTGATGTGTGTTTGTGTGTCTATTTGTCTATCCTCTCAACTCAGTGAACAAAATGTAAACTCACAAACATGTCAAATCAATGTACTTATCAGCCTTAAATGTAGCATCGGACGTTGGTTCTCACCTGGAGAGAATTCCAGCGTTATGAATTGTGCCTCCTTTTAGCCCACAAGATCCTGCATAAGTACACCAATTTACACGTTGATTTGATGATATTTGGCAGAGATACTAACATTTCAACGCATTGAATTACATTGTTTGACATTAAAATTAAACTTTTCCGGGAAAATGTATTGCAATTTACTTGTTTAATAGTGTGCATGTTTCTCCCATTTTTTTTTTTTTAAATGAAAGATACATTTTTTGTATATATAAATAGTTTTTTTTAATGTATTTAGTAAATTACACATTTTTTTAAAAGTAAATCAATACAACATATTTTTTTACCAATTCATATATACATAAAAAATACATTTTGATCCATTAAAATAAAAAATTTTACATTTTAATTGAATTTTGTAACCTATGTACCATATTTTTGTTCTGTAGTTTGACGTTTCTCAGGCTTAGTTTGTTTGTAGTGAAAGATACTAATTTTATTTTACTTGGTAATTCCAACCTATCTATAAAAATACGTTAAAAGGAATTGCAATTTTGTTCTTGTGAAACAAATTTTGAATTGTCATTACCGAAACATATTTATTATATTTAAAAAAAAAAAAAAAAACAACTGCCTGCTTTCTTAAAAAAAAAGATATTTTTTTCCTTATTAACTTATTTTTGTATGTTAAATATTTAATTTTTCATTTTTTTTGTATTGTATACTAATGTTTTATTGGTAAAACATGGTAATATATATAGTTGTATTTTTATTGTTTTAAAAAACAATCTATATCAATAGCTCGGTTGGTAGAGTGGCCATGCCAGCAACTTGAGGGTTCCAGGTTCGATCCCGGCTTCCGCCATCCGAGTCACTGCCGTTGTGTCCTTAGGCGAGACACTTTACCCACCTGCTCCCAATTCCACCCACACTGGTTTAAATGTAACTTAGATATTGGGTTTCACTATGTAAAAGCGCTTTGAGTCACTAGAGAAAAGCGCTATATAAATATACTTCACTTCACTAATAAAAAGGCCGGGGTGGACGACAATTATTTAAGCATCATTTCGATTGTGCCAATAAAAAAAGTAATTTCTGTAAAAATTTAACCAAAAATCCAAAAGCTATATTCAAAACAAATTATAAGTGTGCACTATGCTCCAGTTTTATCAGTAACTACACACTGCAATAACCACAAAATAAGACATGAGTATGTTTAGATATACTTGTACCTTTAGCAGTGTTAGTTCACCGGCTGCAGGCTTTATGCAGTATGCCTGACTAGTTAACCAAACAGTTCCTCAAGGCAAACTTTTTTTGAGGGGCTAGAGCGGGATACAAACCGCTCTTGTTTCATTTAAGAACTCCTCGGCGATTAGTCGGAAAATAATTTACAGCCTTATACAATATGTACACTGATGTTTTATCAGAACGCGAACGTTGGGATTGAAAACGTGGTCTCAGCCCTTCTTTATCTTGTCTGGTCCCACATGCAGCTGTTCCTCCCAACCATGTCCGTGGGCATGTGGAAGGAGGCCAGTTGTACTCCGCCTACGCAATGAGACATTGCAAGGAGCCGAGCTGGAGTGTGAGAAGATTGTGAAAGAAAGGAGGGGAAACCGTGGCGGTTGTGAGGTTGTTGACTACCTAAAAACCTTGTGGACGTTCAGTCTTTGTGCTTGACGAGACACGAAAGAGCAGAAAGGAATTGTTGTGCGGTTGTACTCCATTCAGAAAAAAAAAAAGAATCCTGCAGCTTTGTTGCTGTCCTTAGAAGCAGAATACTCCCAGGTGTCTTCATTGGCGAGTATCGTGGCACTACTCAAGAACGTCTGTGAAAACCAGGATGTGGGCAATGGATTAAGCGAAAGGGAAATATAAGGCTTCTCGATCCACATGTCTGACAAAGCGGTTCAGTGTGATGAAACCATGTCGGAGTTCACACCCAAGGCTGGTTCAGACCATCCCTCCCGTCCTGGCTGTCAGACGTGGGTCTGCATGCGCTTCTGGAGAGGCCGGGTTAGGTCTGAGTTCTGCGACGACGACTGCGAGTAGTGGGAGGACGAGGAGGCCGACGCCTTGCTGTCCTTGTCGAACTGCACGTAGCCGTCCGGCTTGCTGTAGCTGCTGACGCTGCTGTCGCACTGCGTGTCGATAAAGGAGCTGGAGTCGCTTATTGAGCCGCGCTGGAACTCCCGCTCGCACAGCTCGATGGAGCTGCTGCCCATGCCCAGCACGAAGCGCTGGCTGTAGTCGTACAGGCGATTGGGACCCGCTCCCAGGGTGGAGTAGATGTTGGTGAAGGACATGCCTGTCGGTACCCGCTGCTTGCCCAGGGTGCTCGTATTGGTCGGGTTCCGCCCGTCGGTGGACTGGGTTCCGGCCATAGTTGGTGTCGGGTGCTCGTTGAAGGTGTTGACGCTGTAGTAGCCATTTGTGGGGTCCTGTTGAGAAAGAAAACGGTACAGTAAATACTTTGTTGACCACATTCCCTATGGCAGTGGTTCTCAAATGGGGGTACGCGTACCCCTGGGGGTACTTGAAGGTATGCCAAGGGGTACGTGAGATTTTTTTTTAAATATTCTAAAAATAGCAACGATTCAAAAATCCTTTATAAATATATTTATTGAATAATACTTGAAAAAAATTAAGAATGTAAGTTAATAAACTGTGAAAACAAATGCAACAATGCAATATTCAGTGTTGACAGCTAGATTTTTTGTGGACATGTTCCATAAATATTGATGTTAAAGATTTCTTTTTTTGTGAAGAAATTAAGTTCATGAATCCAGATGGATCTCTATTACAATCCCCAAAGAGGGCACTTTAAGTTGATGATTACTTCTATGTGTAGAAATCGTTATTTATAATTGAAACAATTAAATGGATTGTACTTGTATAGCGCTTTTCTACCTTCAAGGTACTCAAAGCGCTTTGACACTACTTCCACATTTACCCATTCACACACACATTCACACACTGATGGAGGGAGCTGCCATGCAAGGCGCTAACCAGCACCCATCAGGAGCAAGGGTGAAGTGTCATGCTCAGGACACAACGGACATGACGAGGTTGGAATTGAACCAGGGACCCTCGGGTTGCGCACAGCCACTCTTCCACTGTGCCACGCCGTCCCTAATTGTTTATTTTTCAACAAGTGTTTAGTTATTTTTATATCTTTTTTTCCAAATAGTTCAAGAAAGACCACTACAAATGAGCAATATTTTGCACTGTTATACAATTTAATACATCATAAACTGATGACATAGTGCTGTATTTTACTTCTTTATCTCTTTTTTTCAACTAAAAATGCTTTGCTCTGATTAGGGGGTACTTGAATTAAAAAAATGTTCACAGGGGGTACATCACTGAAAAAAGGTTCAGAACCCTATGGTATGTAATACAACTGTATTTTGGATGCAGGACAAAGGAGGAAATGGCAAACAGATTATAAGTTACGAGGCAAACGTTAACAATTTACCGTATTTTTCGGACTATAAGTTAGGTTTTTTCATAGTTTGGCCAGGGGTGCGACTTATACTCAGGAGCGACTTATGTGTTAATTTATTAACACGTTCCCGTAAAATATCAAATCATATTATTTAGTTAATTTATTAACACGTTCCCGTAAAATCAAATCATATTATTTAGCTCGGGCTTCACGGTGGCAGAAGGGTTAGTGCGTCTGCCTCACAATACGAAGCTCCTGCAGTCCTGGGTTCAAATCCAGGCTCGGGATCTTTCTGTGTGGAGTTTGCATGTTCTCCCCGTGAATGCGTGGGTTCCCTCCGGGTTCTCTGGCTTCCTCCCACTTACAAAGACATGCACCTGGGGATAGGTTGATTGGCAACACTAAATTGGCCCTAGTGTGTGAATGTGAGTGTGAATGTTGTCTGTCTATCTGTGTTGGCCCTGCGATGAGGTGGCGACTTGTCCAGGGTGTACCCTGCCTTCCGCCCGATTGTAGCTGAGATAGGCGCCAGCGCCCCCCGCGACCCCGAAAGGGAATAAGCGGTAGAAAATGGATGGATGGATGGATGGATTATTTAGCTCATTCACGTAAGAGACTAGACGTATAAGATTTCATGGGATTTAGCAATTAGGAGTGACATATTGTTTGGTAAACGTATAGCATGTTCTATATGTTATAGTTATTTGAATGACTCTTACCATAATATGTTACGTAAATATACCAGGCACCTTCTCAGTTGGTTATTTATGCGTCATATAACATACACTTATTCAGCCTGTTGTTCACTATTCTTTATTTATTTTAAATTGCCTTTCAAATGTCTATTCTTTGTGTTGGATTTTATCAAATAACTTTCCCCCCAAAAATGCGACTTATACTCCAGTGTGACTTGTATATGTTGTTTTCCTTCTTTATTATGCATTTTCGGCAGGTGCGATTTATACTCCGGAGCGACTTGTACTCTGAAAAATACGGTATGCATCCATAAATGTCACTCAATTCCGTCCCTACCATCCTGCATAATCCATATGCTAATCAAATAGTCGGCATACGTCTGTTACAGCAGGGTCTTTAGGTTATCCCAGGGTCAAATTTAAGACTTTTTTAAGAAGTGAAGTGAATTATATTTATATAGCGCTTTTCTCTAGTGACTCAAAGCGCTTTACATAGTCAAACCCAATATCTAAGATACATTTAAACCAGTGTGGGTGGCACTGGGAGCAGGTGTGTTAAGTGTCTTGCCCAAAGACACAACGGCAGTGACTAGGATGGCAGAAGCGGGGATCGAACCTGCAACCCTCAAGTTGCTGACACGGCCGCTCTGCCAACCGAGTTATACATCCCCAAGACCGTCTTGAAAATAATTTAAGACCATTTCACGTCCATACGGACAAAAAAAATACAACACAAAACTAAAATCAGAGGTCCAGAATGAATTTTAAGTATACAAATGAATTCACTAACTAAATACACAAGGAGCTTCTCCAGTGTACACTGGATCTGAGCCGTGGATGTTGTTGTGGCTTGTGCAGCCCTTTGAGACACTCGGGATTTAGGGCTGTATAAGTAAACATTGATTAATTGATTGAAACTAATAGAAAAAAAAATAGCAAACATCATAACAGCCAATTTTCAGATTTGCCATAGGAGTGTTTTTCTTGCCAAAGGTGCAGTGCGTTTCAAATCAAGTGTTTTCATAGAACATCAGCAACGGTAGAGGAAAGCACAACACTATATTGTCTGTGAAATGGGCAGTTAAAGCTAAATGATTAACTTTGGTAATGTTTTATTCGTCTGTCAGAATTGAGCATACCGATAAAAAAAAAACATCTACAGTACTACCTACTCAGTGACCTAGTGGTTAGAGTGTCCGTCCTGAGATCGGTAGGTCGAGTCGTACCAAAGACTATAAAAATGGGACCCATTACCTCCCTGCTTGGCACTCAGCATCAAGGGGTTGGAATTGGGGGTTAAATCACCATAAATGATTCTCGGGCGCGGCACCGCTGCTGCCCACTGCTCCCCTCACCTCCCAGGGGGTGATCAAGGGTGATGGGTCAAATGCAGGGAATAATTTCGCCACATCTAGTATGTGTGTGACAATCATTGGTACTTTAACTTTTTAACTTTACTATATGTGCACTATGTTGTGAAAAACAGAGTGCAGACAGAGGGATTGTCTAAAAAGAAGGAAGGCAATAGTGGCTTCTAAGCTTCAAACAGAATTTGAATGTGAATAATGTGGATAAGATTCAAATGGGTTCTCCTCATTTTGTATCCGGTGTGTATGGATACAATTTTACTCATTTTTTGGTGACTTTTTTTTTTAAAAACATATTGCTATTACACAAGTATTAGTTTTTATTTAGGCATGACACGATGATATTCACAAATCTCCCTTGCTTTCCTCACCCCACAATACGATGAGTGCAAAAACTGAACAGATTTTAATGTCGGTTGCTGTATAATCAATCCGTCAAAGACCAAGGAGCTGGTCATTGACTTTGGGAGGTCGAGTCCACGGTCACAACCTATTGTGATCGAGGGAGTTGAGGTACAGACCGTGGACTCATTCAAGTACCTCGGGGTTTGGGTGGACAATAAGCTGGACTGGACTGTTAACACGGACCACCAGTACAAGAAAGGACAGAGCAGGCTGTACTTCCTCAGGAGACTGCACTCCTTCAACATTTGTAGAAAACTCCTGTGGATGTACTACCAGTCTGTGGTTGCCAGTGTTCTGTTCTACATGGTAGTGTGCTGGGGGGGCAGTACATCTAAGAAGGACAGCTCCAGACTTGAGAAACTGATCAGGCAGGCCGGTTCTACAATCGGAATGAAACTGGACTCACTGGTGACGGTGGCAGAGAAGAGGACTGTTGACAAACTAGTGAGCATCCTGGATGATGCCAGTCACCCTCTGCATAGCGTTATCAGTAGCCAGAGGAGCCTGTTCAGTGCTAGACTGCTTCATCCCAAGTGCAGGACTAATAGACTCAAAAACTCCTTTGTCCCACACACCATTAGACTGTACAACTCCTCTCTGGGACAGGGGACGGGGGTATTAGGATGACAGGGGATGCATAACATTAACAGTGCAATACGTTTTCATAACATGGTCACTACTGCCTACTTTGTCTTGTTATATTCTTATTTTACTGTTATATTGTCATTCCCATTGTTTTTATTCTTTTTTTGTAATATTTCTCTATTTTGTTTCCTTTTAAACCCCCATTATTTACTATTTACTTTTTTTTTAAATTGATCTCAACTCTGTACACTGCTGCTGGAATTTTAATTTTCCTGAAGGAACTCTCCTGAAGGAATCAATAAAGTACTATCCATCTATCTATCTATATATCCATCTATAAACTTGACCTGAAAGTATTGGAACAAATAATATAAGATTAATAGTTTTACTGCTGAGTACACTCCCACCACAGAGAAATTAGTGTGTGCTTACTGTATGTAATAGTATGATTTCACTAGTAAACATCTCCGTTTGATTGATTGACTGATTGAGACTTTTATTAGTACATTGCACAGTATAGTAAATATTTCGTACAATTGACCACTAAATGGTAACACCCGAATAAGTTTTTCAACTCTTTTAAGTCGGGGTCCACGATAATCAATTAATTGTATAAATATATACCATCTGCATAGTACAGTCATCACACAAGTTAATCACCGGAGTAAATACATTAAATGATTTACATTATTTACAATCGGGGGGGTGGGTTGTGGAGGGGGTTGGGTTTGGTTGACTTTGATAACACTTTAGAATGGGGAACATATTCACCATTAATTACTTGCTTATTAACATGCAAATTGCTAACATATTGGCTATTAATTAGTCTTTATTAAGTACGTATTAATGCCTTATTCTGTGTGGCCTTATTATACAACCAGTAAGTCTCAATATCCTCAGAATTATTGTTTATTAGTAACACTAACCCTAACCCTTATATGTTCCCCAATTTTCCAAATAACTCTAAGTCTTTCTTACTTTAATAAGCAAGTAATTAATGGTGAATATGATCCCCATACTAAAGTGTTACCAACATCTCATAGTGATCTCCTTTGGCAATTGGCACAACTTAATCCACATGTTTATCATTGTGGGTTAAGTTATGTTTATCATTGTAAAATTGTGCAAGTGTTTGTGAAATTTCAGCATGTTTTGACACGGACTTATCCTGGATTTTTTTACTTGTACATTATCGTTCCATTGACCTTCATACGTTTACATACACCGGCTTTAATCGTGCATGAAATTGATCGTTCAGGAGACAGAAATCGTTGAACTTTTATTTACCCATTTTATGCAAGTAATTTGGCTTTGCTGTGGGCTTTCATTAAGTTTTCTCATCTTCTGTGCTAACTAAGCTGTCAACACGGTGTGTGCACAGCAATCGCCGGTGGTGTTCGATAAATTCTGACCGGACTGCACTGTTAGTTCCGCTGTGTAGTTATGTTATTGCATCCTCAAAAATCGAAACATTTCAAAGTGAAACTGAAGTTTATGCATGTTTTAAATATAAGTAAGAGCTTTCAAAATTAAATTAAAATGATTGGATTCAAGATTTTTTTTAGACTTTTAAAGACCCCATGGATACCTTGTATCAGCTATCCCAAAGATTGTGGGGGCATTTCTGTTAAACCCTTGACAAAGTTTGAAAATGTCAAGCCTTTCTCATTTTCGGGTCTGGAGATTTATACACGCGAACCAGCAGGTGCAATTGTGCTGCATTAAATGAAACACTAACTACCAATACTAAGATAAGCAAACTAAAAATAAAATTAAAACAAGATGAATTAGAAAGGAATGTGAACACAGTAAGACAATGTATCTGGTTTGTGCATATAAATATATGAAGTGGATAGTGAGCAGTAGGTGAAAGTGATTTGACATTGCCACACTTGCCGACCTTGACACCTCCGAATTCGGGTGGTAGCGGGAGTGTACACTATAGTGTCCCGGAAGAGTTAGTGCTGCAAGGGGTTCTGGGTATTTGCTCCGTTGTGTTTATGTTGTGTTACGGTGCGGATGTTCTCCCGAAATGTGTTTGTCATTCTTCTTTTGGTGTGGGTTCACAGTGTGGCGCATATTTGTAACAGTGTTAAAGTTGTTTATACGGCCACTCCCAGTGTGACCTGTATGGCTGTTGACCAAGTATGCATGCATTCACTTATGTGTGTGTGTAAAAGCTGCATATATTATGTGACTGGGCAAGCACGTTGATTTTTATGGAGGAAAAGTGGGCTGAAAAGAGAGAGATGAGGCATGCGGGCCTGTTCAGGGGTTAAAATGTGTGCCTGTTGGCAAGTCTGTTGGTCATTCACCGGGTGATGTCATTTTAATATATATTTATTTTTTGAATATGTAGGTAGGTTTTTACTGTCATTGCACAAGTAAAATTAAACTTTGTTTTCAGCACAAACCCGTTCAAAATTAGACAAACAAACAGTGTACAGGGTTAAAGAACAGGAACGCGGATCTTTCGCCATAAAGCGCCCCGTAAAAGATAGGCAAAAGGTAAACGCTGGGGGAGGATGAGTTAAAAAAAATATAATCTAGACTGGGCTCCTAAGGGGGCCCAGTCTGGAGTGGGAAAAAACTACACAGCAAAGCACATATACATATTACACATGCATCTCGAGACTTGAACAGAGGGGAGGGAGTGGGGGCCACGATGGAGGGGTGCAGCTTTTCAGGCGCTGCCCAGCCGTCCATCACTCCTAAGGGATTCATGTCAAGGGCGTTGGATGGGGGGCGGGGTATGTGTGTGTGGCATATATTTTTTGTGAATGCATGTGTGTGTGTAGGCCTGCCGCGTGTCTCTATTCCGCGGCCTTGATGCTGTACAGTCGCTAGTCCAAAGTCAACTGGGTGTGAATTCTCCCTGCCCACCGGGTGTAAGTTTTCCTTGCCCTTCTGTGGGTTCTTCTGAGGATGTCGTAGTGGTTTGTACAGTCCTTTGAGACATTTGTGATTTTGGGCTATATGAATAAACATTGATTGATTGATTGATTGAACAAATTAATTGATCGATTGAGACTTAGTAGAGTGCACAGTACAGTACAAATTCCATACAATTGACCACTAAATAGTAACACCCGAATAAGTTTTTTAACTTGTTTAAGTCGGGGTCCACGTTAATCAATTCACGGTAATAACAAGTGTGTGTCCGTGAGAGACAAGAAGGGAGTGTGTTGTGTCTTTGCCGCACTGTCCTTCAAGAGAGTTTCGAAACCAGGGAAACAATCCAAGTTAGAATGTTTTGTATGGGAGTGAAGAAAAAAAAGTGCTTTTCACTCCAAATTGTCTATGACTGATCCTCAAAATTCATCCTGTTGGGGAGACAGTCCAAGGTTATACAAATTACAAGTGTCCACTTGAATATTTTCGCAATCGACCGCAAGGGTACCAGAAATCAACTGGTCGACGGGTTGACGACCAATTGTCCAGCAGATATTAAACATGATTTCGCCGATGATGTCCTGAAAATGATGGACTGTCTTATATCCGGCGAGTACGGCGATACTTCTCTAGGGTAGCAGTCACAGCATAACTAACGAAGCAATCGAAGTAAAAGTTAAAGAAGAAAATCTTCCATGCAGTCATATTGTTCGTACCATGCGTGTTTAACTGTTGACTCCTCCAAGCTCGACAGAAGCCGGGGTCAAACTCTTAGTAATTACCATTCAAGCCGGAGAATAAATGAGGCTGCACGGCAAGCTGTGACAAACCTCAGTGCTAGGATTTAGTCAGCCTCGTTCTAACCTTAAAATCATGTTTCTCGCTAATTAAGCCGGGCTTGATGATTCATCATCTGCTATCCGGTGTGTCAGCGCACAGCTCTCACATACGTACACGCACAAGCCTTAATTGGACCTAAACACATCGGGGTGTCTGTCGTTTTCATGCGTGCTCAGTGCTGAATTTGGCTTTTGTGCCTACAGCGGTGGCACTCGTTGGCGCTCGGGCTGAAGGCGAAACACTGTCGCCGAGGGGCCAGTTAGGGCTTGTGTGTGTGTGTGTGTGTGTTGTCCTCATGGGAGCGGAAGTGAATGTCAAGCCTAGTGTGAGACAAATCTCAAAAGAAAAGCGCTTATAATGGGGGAGAAAATTAGAGCGAGATAACGCAGGAGGATTGTTGTTATGCTTGTCACTATCAGACGGCGTCCGGCCTTTAGCTCGCGTTCAGGCCCCCTTTGGCTCTGGCGCCTGGCTCCATTAACTAGTGTGGACAAAAAAAAAGAAGCCCTGGAGTAAGCGGATCAGCAGGTAAACACAACAAAAACACACTTCGGAATCAGTGGCTTCGCGGGTTTGGACAAAAACTTGTGAAACACCTGAGGGGTTTCGACTAAATGTCCTCCTCTGGGGACAATTAAAGGTTGTTCTTCCCTTCTCAGGGACGGACGGGAGACACAATATTTGGCAAATTGCCGAAAGGGAATTTGTCTTGAAGAATGAACGCCCACTAAATAGATCTGCCCAATTTTATTTACGTCAAGCATTGAGATAGAAAGCACCAAAGATAGAACAAATAAACATTCATTTTCTACGTGGAATGCTGGAGCCTATCCCAGGCTTTTAGTAAGACACTGTCAATGAGTTAGAAGACGGGTAGGGATCCTCTGGCTCTTTTGATGACTGCATCTGGTTCCAGATAAATCTTAGCTGACATTGCCTAACACGATAAGTAATTAATCATTCCGCTGTTAATCACAGGGTTAAAAATAACATCCATCCATCCATCCATCTTCTTCCGCTTATCCGAGGTCGGGTCGCAGGGGCAACAACCTAAGCAGGGAAACCCAGACTTCCCTTTCCCCAGCCACTTCGTCCAGCTCTTTCCGGGGGATCCCGAGGAATTCCCAGGCCAGCCGGGAGACATAGTCTTCCCAATGTGTCCTGGGTCTTCCCCGTGGCCTCCTACCGGTTGGATGTGCCCTAAACACCTCCCTAGGGAGGCGTTCGGGTGGCATCCTGACCAGATGCCCGAACCACCTCTGGCTCCTCTCGATGTGGAGGAGCAGCGGCTTTACTTTGAGTTCCTCCCGGATGGCAGAGCTTCTCACCCTATCTCTAAGGGAGAGCCCCGACACACGGCGGAGGAAACTCATTTCGGCCGCTTGTACCCGTGATCTTATCCTTTCGGTCATGACCCAAAGCTCATGACCATAGGTGAGGATGGGAACGTAGATCGACCGGTAAATTGAAAGCTTTGCCTTCCGGCTCAGCTCCTTCTTCACCACAACGGATCGATACAACGTCCGCATTACTGAAGACGCCGCACCGATCCGCCTGTCGATCTCACGATCCACTCTTCCCTCACTCGTGAACAAGACTCCTAGGTACTTGAACTCCTCCACTTGGGGCAGGGTCTCCTCCCCAACCCGGAGATGGCATTACACCCTTTTCCGGGCGAGAACCATGGACTCGGACTTGGAGGTGCTGATTCTCATTCCGGTCGCTTCACACTTGGCTGCAAACCGAT
Organism: Nerophis ophidion; assembly: GCF_033978795.1. Classification (NCBI taxonomy): domain Eukaryota; kingdom Metazoa; phylum Chordata; class Actinopteri; order Syngnathiformes; family Syngnathidae; genus Nerophis; species Nerophis ophidion. Next base: position 12,203,174 of record NC_084628.1, on the reverse strand, counting down.
CCAGTAAGAGCAGAAGATCCCGGTCAGATGAAGCCATCATGACCACATCATCTGCAAAAAGCAGAGACCTAATCCTGCGGTCACCAAACCGGAACCCCTCAACGCCTTGACTGCGCCTAGAAATTCTGTCCATAAAAGTTATGAACAGAATCGGTGAAAAAGGACAGCCTTGGCGGAGTCCAACTCTCACTGGAAATGTGTTCGACTTACTGCCGGCAATGCGGACCAAGCTCTGGCACTGATCGTACAGGAAGCGGACCGCCACAATAAGACAGTCCGATACCCCATACTCTCTGAGCACTCCCCACAGGACTTCCCGAGGGACACGGTCGAATGCCTTCTCCAAGTCCACAAAGCACATGTAGACTGGTTGGGCAAACTCCCATGCACCCTCAAGAACCCTGCGGAGAGTATAGTGCTGGTCCACAGTTCCACGACCAGGACGAAAACCACACTGTTCCTCCTGAATCCAAGGTTCGACTATCCGGCATAGCCTCCTCTCCAGTACACCTGAATAAACCTTACCGGGAAGGCTGAGGAGTGTGATCCCACTCCTCGTTAAAAATAACGTTCAAAATATAAAACATTCTCATGCATTTGAATCCATCCATCCCTTTGTACCGCACCTGTTCAAGAAGTCGCATACATGGTCAAAAGTATTTTATTTATTATGGGTTGGCTTCAAAGTAACAATGTTATTGAAAAGAATAAGAGATGCACGCATTTAGTTGTTGTAATCTGGGAAAGTCCAAATGAAAGTAGAGGCGTAAGATTCTCTTGTCAGAGCGTGGGCCGACACTGTACAAGGGTACAGCTCGACGGATTTTTCCTCATTGAGCTACATTGAATCCAGTCTCTGTTTGAGTCCTTGCTTCTTGTCTGTTTAATAGATGTCATCAGTGTTTGAACCTGACAGTTGTATTCAGTGTTAAAAATATTATATGGCTCTCATGGAAATACATTTTTAAATATTTGGCTTCCATGCCTTTCTCAGCCACAAAGGTTCCCGACCCCTGAGTTAGAAGGATGTGTTAAAGTAGTTTGAGCTTATCGGTCTTTTTTGTTAAAGGGGTCATTATCATTTTGTTTTCTACATTTAAACACCCATCTTGTGGTCTACATAACATGTAATGGTGGATATTTGGTTATCATTTTGCATTGATTATATTTTAAAGACAGTCTTCAAGGCTGTTTCCCATTGGGTTGAATTTTTTCTTACCCTGATGTGTCTCAAAGGGCTTGTGCAGCCCTTTGAGACACTCGTGATTTAGGACTATAGAAATAAACTTTGACCCAAAAAAAGGGACAAGCGGTAGAAAATGGATGATTGGATGGATGATTTGATTGATTGATTGATCCAACTGAATATGTTGTATTATTTTGGTTTGGTACAGTGTCCTTTAGTGTCTAGAAAGGCTCCTTTTAAGTAAAATGTACTATTATTATTATTATTATTATTAGAACTATACGCTACTTTTTAGAAATGGCAACGACGGAGGATGCATGTGCAGGTACGAGCCAGTCTTCTTCACCAGCATAGTGGGCTTTAAGAACAGACTAAAAGGAGAAGTTTTGCGTAAAGAGATTATTCTAGATTGTACCTAATGTCATGACAGTTTTTATTGACTATTGAGTATTTTATTAATTATGGGATAAGCAGCAGAAAATGGATGGATGATACTTTTTCGTCACTTATTGTTGTTTCTTTGGTACACTAATGTGTATAAATTAGGCCATTGGTTCTTTGTTTTATTTTCACAAAAATGTATACAGTATATCTATTTTTATATTGCTATTTTTATCTTTGGTATGAAAATTATTATGTAACAAAATGTATTAGTATTTTTTGGTTCTTTGTTGTTGCTATTTTTGTATTATGACAATTTATTATTGGATCATGTTGTACTGCATTTTAATCTTTTGTTCTGTGGTTGTGTGATGTTTTTTGCCTGGACCCCAGGAAGAATAGTCTCCACTGCGGTGTAGACTAATGGGGATCCTTAATAAACTAAAAACTAAAAAAACAACAAGAGTATAGCGCACTTTGGGTAGATTTATACCTTTTATAAGGATAATCAGAGGATGTCATGGGTGAGAAAAACAACGCAGGTTTTGCAAATTCCAGTTTGGCGGAAATTTAAAGGAAGGCAAGATTGTTTTATAAATATCTCCACCATGTCTCAATGGTTGGATTTCAAATGTTCAGGACTTATGCACTTCCCACATACACAACAGCCGGAACCATAAGGTAAGAACAGTTGGTTTTGCATAACAGGGCTGTTTTAATATGCAGTGTAACGGCAATATTATTTTGCTGCTCTGGTAAGTCCCCTATTAAATGTTCCTTATAATGCAAAATGTACTTTTTAAAGATGTAATCGTAACAAGTGTCCCAAGAGCCACTAAACATGACAAGCTTCACTTTGCATTTTAAAATAAGACTCAGTCAGCAACAAACGTGGAGGCTTAATCACGTTTTTTCTTGAGCAAATATGTTAACCTAGCATTACTTTGTTGTTAAATGTTTGTTCAGTTTCAGTTTATTAGTGTAATAATTTACATGTAGCTAACATGCTGGTGTTGCCAAATGTGATTTAAGTGTATAAATAGTTCTTCTTTGAGCCAGACACTCTTCTCAAAGACAAAAACATGCTGATTAGCCTTTCAGCTACTGACACAAACTAGGTTTTCTTCTCTTTAATAATCTCAAATCACAGGTTTTAGTAGTTTCTTGTATTTGTTTGTATTTATTCCTGTCCAGCGCTCTTATTTTCCTTCCTGCCACTAGTCCACTGGTCCATCCATTTTGTAACGCTTGTCCCTTTTGGGGTCGTGGGGGTGCTGGAGCCTATCCCAGCTGCATCAGATCCATCAATAAGTCATATACCAGCCTTGTCCTCTAGACCAGGGATATCAAATTCATTTTAGATCGGGGGCCACATTGAGAAAAATACTCCCAAGTGGGCCACACTGGTAAAATCCCGACACGATAACTTAAAAATAAAGATAACTTCAGATCGTTTTCTTAATTTAAAAATAGAACAAGCACATTCTGAAATTGTACAAATCCCAATGTTGTTTTTTTAGCACACTTACATGTTGCGGTCAAAAATATTGTATCTTTATTTATATTTTCTGAATTAATGTGATAATGTTCATCAGTCAACTCATTGGTGTTAATTTTCAATCCATCAAGTTAAAAAAATATATCAAAATTAAATTACAGGATGTTATTTATTAGGGCTGCGAATCTTTGGGTGTCCCACGATTCGATTCAATATCAATTCTTGGGGTCAGGATTCGATAATATATCGATTTTTTTCGATTCGATTTTCGATTCAAAAAAGGTATTTTTCCAATTCAAAACGATTCTCTATTCATTCAATACATAGGATTTCAGCAGGATCTACCCCAGTCTGCTGACATGCTAGCAGAGTAGTAGATTAAAAAAAAAAAGTTTTTATAATTTTAAACGGCAATGTTTTATCAACTGATTGTAATAATGTAAATTTGTTTTAACTATTAAACGAACCAAAAATATGACTTATTTTATCTTTGTAAAAATATCGGACACAGTGTGTTGTCAAGCTTATGAGATGCGATGCATATAAATGTGTAATGATAATGTCAATGAGGGATTTTTAATCACTGCTATGCTGAAATTATAACTAATATTGATACTGTTGTTGATAATATTCATTTTTGTTTCACTACTTTTGGTTTGCTCTGTGTCGTGTTTGTGTCTCCTCTCATGTGCTCTGTTTATTGCAATTCTGAGTGTTGCTGGGTCAGGTTTGGTTTTGGAAATGGATTGCATTGTTATGGTATTGCTGTGTAGTTGTTTGTTGGATTGATAAAAAAAATCAAATTAAAAAAAAAATCGATTTTTTTAAAAATGAGAATCGATTCTGAATCGCACAATGTATTCGATTCTATTCGTATCCGAATCGTTTTTTTTTTCCCACACCCCTATTATTTATGTAGTTTGATAGTTTTTTATTCGACTGATGTAGTAACATCATGTGGTTTATTTTGTACATATTTAGCATCATCTACAACTATACAAATAAACAAATAGTTGCTATTGCGACATCCAGTGGACACATTTACAACAGCTGTTTCTTTCATCCAAAAATTTCAGGTAATTTTTATACTTGGCAAACTCATGCACGGGCCTGAGAAAACCTGATGTGGCCCTCGGGCCGTACATTGACGCCCCTGCTCTAGATGAAGGGCAGACTCATTTGCTTGCCTGTTTTCGCTTTGTGCGCATCTTTGTTTTTGTTTTACATGTGTGTCCCTAATGAAAGGGCTTCTTCTTCTGCACTCGCCTGCCATCTCTGCATCCCGAGCGGTCTACACAAACACCAGAATGTCACATTACTAAAAGCACCTCTGAATTCCAACATCAAAACTATATTTTGACCAACACTTCCTGACTTCCTGGTGACAAACAGAACACTATGGGACATTTATAAGACAGAGGTGTCAAACGTACGGCCCGCGTAAATGAGACAACATTTTTGAATGAAAGAAACTGCTATCCTAAATGTGTCCACTAGATGTCACAATAGCAATTATTATTATCTTTGTAGATTATGCCACATATGTAAAAAATAATAATAAAAATAAACCACATGATGTTAGTGCAACAGTCGAGGAAAATGAGCAAACAACATAAATAAATAACAATCCTGTAATTTGATTTTGTTATTATTTTTTTTTATCTTGATAGGGCAGCATGCTGGGGGTTAGTGCATGTGCCTTGCAATACGAAGGTCCAGAGTAGTCCTGGGTACAATCTCGGGGTGGGGATCTTTCTGTGTGGAGTTTGCATGTTCTCCCCGTGATTGCGTGGAATCCCTCAGGATACTCCGGCTTCCTCCCACTTCCAAAGACATGCACCTGGGGATAGGATGATTGGTAACACTAAATTGGCCCTAGTGTGTGAATGTTGTCTGTCTATCTGTGTTGGCTCTGCGATGAGGTGGCGACTTGTCCAGGGTGGACATCGCCTTCCGCCCGAATGCAGTTAAGATAGGCTCCAGCACCCCCCGCGATCCCAAAAAACGGACGAGCGGTATAAAATGGATGAATGGATGGTGTTGACTGATGAACATTATCACATAATTTATTCAGAAAGTATAAATAACAACAAATAAAGATAGAATACTATTAACCGCAACATGTACCGCATTTTTCGGACTATAAGTCACAGTTTTTTCCATAGTTTGGCCGGGGGTGCGACTTATACTCAGGAGCGACTTATGTGTGAAATATTTAACACATTACCGTAAAATAGCAAATAATATTATTTAGCTCATTCACGTAAGAGACTAGACGTATAAGATTTCATGGAATTTAGCGATAAGAAGTGACAGATTGTTTGGTAAACTTATAGCATGTTCTATATGTTATAATTATTTGAATGACTCTTACCATAATATGTTACGTTAACATACCAAGCACCTTCTCAGTTGGTTATTTATGCGTCATATAACGTACACTCATTCAGCCTGTTGTTCACTATTCTTTATTTATCTTAAATTGCCTTTCAAATGTCTATTCTGGGTGTTGGGTTTTATCAAATAATTTACCCCAAAAAATGTGATTTATATTCAAGTGTTTTTAATTTTCTTTATCATGTATTTTTTTCAGGTGCGACTTATACTCCGGAGCAACTTATACTACACAAAATGCGGTAAGTGTAAAAATACAACATTATTTTTAATAAATTTTCAGAATGTGTTCTTTTTATGAAATTGTCTTTATTCTTAAGTTATCATGCCATGATTTTACCACTCCGGCCCACTTGGGAGTAGATTTTTCTCCATCTGGCCCCCGATCTAAATTGAGTTTGATCCAAGATAAGCAAATATGTATAGTAAGAAAAAAAATATATTATTATTCCAAAATATTGTGTATACATCAGTTTTTGTGGTGTTACAGTTAAAGTACCAATGATTGTCACACAAACACACTACATTTGGCGAAATTATTCTCTGCATTTGACCCATCACCCTTGATCACCCCCTGGGAGGTGAGGGGAGCAGTGGGCAGTAGAGGTGCCGCCCCTGGGAATCATTTTTGGTGATTTAATCCCCAATTCCAACCCGTAATGCTGAGTGCTTTGGTATGACTCGGCCGGGGTTTGAACTCACGACCTACCGTTCTCAGGGCGGACACTCTAACCACTAGGCCACTGAGTAGGTGAGTGTATTGTTGCTTTCTCTGCAAAAAAAATAATAATTAAATAGTTGTGAAGTGAATTATATTTATATAGCGCTTTTTCTCTAGTGACTCAAAGCGCTTTACATAGTGAAACCCAATATCTAATTTTTACATTTAAACCAGTGTGGGTGGCACTGGGAGCAGGTGGGTAAAGTGTCCTGCCCAAGGACACAACGGCAGTGACTAGGATGGCAGAAGCGGGGATCGAACCTGCAACCATCTGGTTGCTGGCACGGCCGCTCTACCAACCGAGCTATAGCGCCCCAGTTCTTGTTTTGACGGCAGTGGATAGAAAAAAACCAAAACTTGCAAGAACAGCTTTAAAGCTTTAAAATGCGCCACGCAGCTTTGTAATTGACTGAGGAAGTGGTCGAGAGATAAACCGCAGCACAAGACGAGAGAACCTGCACAGTCGGCCAAATCATTTGTGGATCACTCACGCAGGCACCAAAGCAGGTGCCTCCTTCAGTATGAGCACACACGTCTTGTCTGCTCATTGGCATGTAAATTAAAGAATCAGCACACTTTTGCTGCGTTGAGCAAATCCACGTTGATTTGACCACTTTTTTTTTTTTTAAGAATTCCTCTATGTGTGGGACATATTGCTATCAAAGGATCTGCGCACATAACTCCGTGGATGATCAAACTGCACAGAACTTGAGAGTACCACTTCCCAGCGTCTGCATTTAGCATTCTGGTCTCTTGTCACCTGCCAACAGGAGACTTGGGTGGTGACTCATGCTTTGTTCACTGTCATGGTTACGTTTCCAATTTGAGATTGATGATTAGATTGCAGGGATTTGATTGACTTGGATGCCGGATGCATGTGAAGCGTGCGGGTTATTGTTTGGATGGTGGAGTTGGGTAAATACCAGAGAGTAAATACAACCGTGAAAGTCTTCAACTATTATTGTCTGTTCGGGACGATGCTATGAAGTCTACTTAAGTTAAAATCCCAATGATAGACACACACACACACTAGGTGTGGTGAAATCATCCTCTGCATTCGACCCATCACCCTTGATCACCCCCTGGGAGGTGAGGGGAGCAGTGAGCAGCAGTGGTCATTCGGTGATTTAAACCCCGATTCTAACCTTTGATGCTGAGTGCCAAGCAGGTAGGTAATGGGTCCCATTTATTATATAGTCTTTGGTATGACTCGGCCCCGGGTTTGAACTCACGACCTTTTAGTCTCAGGACAGACACCTTAACCACAGGAATTTTAGAAATACTAGTGGTTAGAGTGTCCGCTCTGTAACCAACGGGAGACTTGGGTGGTGACTCATGCTTTGTTCACTGTCATGGTTACGTTTCCAATTTGAGATTGATGATTAGATTGCAGGGATTTGATTGACTTGGATGCCGGATGCATGTGAAGCGTGCGGGTTATTGTTTAGATGGTGGAGTCGGGTGAATACCAGAGAGTAAATACAACCGTGAACGTCTTCAACTATTATTGTCTGTTCGGGACGATGCTATGAAGTCTACGTAAGTTGAAATCCCAATGATAGACACACACACACTAGGTGTGGTGAAATCATCCTCTGCATTCGACCCATCACCCTTGATCACCCCCTGGGAGGTGAGGGGAGCAGTGAGCAGCAGTGGTCATTCGATGATTTAAACCCCAATTCTAACCTTTGATGCTGAGTGCCAAGCAGGTAGGTAATGGGTCCCATTTATTATATAGTCTTTGGTATGACTCGGCCCCGGGTTTGAACTCACAACCTTTTAGTCTCAGGACAGACACCTTAACCACAGGAATTTTAGAAATACTAGTGGTTACAGTGTCCGGTAGGTTGTGAGTTCAAAACCCCGGCCGAGTCATACCAAAAACTATAACCAATTGGACCCATTACCTCCCTGCTTGGCACTCGGCATCAAGGGTTGGAATTGGGGGTTAAATCACCAAAAATGATTGCCGGGCGTGGCCAACGCTGCTGCTCATTGCTCCCTAAAAAACTGCCAGGGGGTGAACAAGGGGTTGGGTCAACTGCAGAGGACCAATTTCACCACACCTAGTGATGTGTGACAATCATTGGTACTTTATCTTAACTTTAATATTTTGGCTAGATTCCTTAATGTTTTGAAAAAAACAAAGACAGAGTGATTACAAACTGTATTTCCCAAGCATACTATCAGCATTATTGGTTATAACGGCGTAATTTTCTTTTTGGTAACGACTAATCAAATAATACGATCAGTGCCAGAGCTTGGTCCGCATTGCCGGCAGTAAGTCGAACACATTTCCAGTGAGGGTTGGACTCCGCCAAGGCTGTTCTTTGTCACCGATTCTATTCATAACTTTTATGGACAGAATTTCTAGGCGCAGTCAAGGCGTTGAGGGGTTCCGGTTTGGTAGCCGCAGGATTAGGTCTCTGCTTTTTGCAGATGATGTGGTCCTGATGGCTTCATCTGACCGAGATCTTCAGCTCTCGCTGGATCGGTTCGCAGCCGAGTGTGAAGCGACCGGAATGAGAATCAGCACCTCCAAGTCCGAGTCCATGGTTCTCGCCCGGAAAAGGGTGGAATACCATCTCCGGGTTGGGGAGGAGACCCTGCCCCAAGTGGAGGAGTTCAAGTACCTAGGAGTCTTGTTCACGAGTGAGGGAAGAGTGGATCGTGAGATCGACAGGCGGATCGGTGCGGCGTCTTCAGTAATGCGGACGTTGTACCGATCCGTTGTGGTGAAGAAGGAGCTGAGCCGGAAGGCAAAGCTCTCAATTTACCGGTCAATCTACGTTCCCATCTTCACCTATGGTCATGAGCTTTGGGTCATGACCGAAAGGATAAGATCACGGGTACAAGCGGCCAAAATGAGTTTCCTCCGCTGTGTGGCGGGGCTCTCCCTTAGAGATAGGGTGAGAAGCTCTGCCATCCGGGAGGAACTCAAAGTAAAGCCGCTGCTCCTCCACATCGAGAGGAGCCAGATGAGGTGGTTCAGGCATCTGGTCAGGATGCCACCCGAACGCCTCCCTAGGGAGGTGTTTAGGGCACGTCCAACCGGTAGGAGGCCACGGGGAAGACCCAGGACACGTTGGGAAGACTATGTCTCCCGGCTGGCCTGGGAACGCCTCGGGATCCCCCGGGAAGAGCTAGACGAAGTGGCTGGGGAGAGGGAAGTCTGGGTTTCCCTGCTTAGGCTGTTGCCCCCGCGACCCGACCTCGGATAAGGGGAAGATGATGGATGGATGGATAATCAAATAAATTACTGTTCCCATCGTTGCAAAGCCTTTGTCGTTAGTGAGAATGTGATGGTGCTCGTTATTATAGTTAATATTTCCGTGTCTGTCCAGAGTGATTGACCACTTTGCAAAAATGAAAACGAGACGTTACAGTTTACTTCTCAGAAAATGATTCCCTGAACAGACACACAACAGTTGTTCATTTATTCTACTACTGTGGCTTTATTGTTTTGTGTATATTTTATAGTTTTGTGTATCTGAAATAGGATTAGCCACATTGCCATACATGGAAATTAAATAATATAAAAGAACCCAGAGATGTAGGGGTGCTTTATTTTTTGTTTTACTTTTGTAGATGTTAAATTTGCGGATGATTACTGCAATATATATTTCAAAAAAATGCATTGCTCTTCCTTTTTGCCTTTAACAGTAGCAGTTTAGAAGTCTGGAGTAAAAAAGTGCAAAAGTAGGTCAAATGCATTGGTTAATGTCAGGTGGTTAATCAAAGATCCATACAACATAATCTGATATGAATTCATAGTTTAAAGCACTATTTATGTATTTTTTATGATAGATAAGTGCTAAAAATATTTGTGCTTGCGCGCTTTGCACGCTCACATGAATTATTTGTGCCCCAGGTGTGCCCCAGTGCAGTATTAAGTCTCGTGACGCCCCTGGGTGGGCGGGTCACGCCCTGCTCTTGCTCTCTCACTGACACACAACAAGACAAGAGCCAAGCAAGTCCGAAGGTAGCGTTCTCGAACTGCAAGTACCGGCACTAAGTTTCGCTCGTTGAAATGCAAGGTAAGAATGCTATGTCCAGGGAAAAAAAAGTGTTTATTAACGTCTGCTTCAAGCAACTTGAATCACAGCTCACACCAACACATGCCAACATGACACTTGCTGCAGCTGCTAACCCAACCCCAAGCCTAAATGCAGCCATTTTTAAATCATATTCATCACATTTTGGAATTTGGATGAAACATGATAAGTCACAGATTTCTCGTTTGCATTATTGAAATTAGCTTGACAAAATACCCCGATATTTGTACACAAAAGTAATTTCATTGTCGGAATGCCATTCAGGAACGTTTTTAAAAGTTTTAGATGAATGCATGTCATTTATTTGCCCAAAATTTGCTGAAAGTTTTATCTAAAGTTATTTCAGGCTGTACAGGGCCAAGGCCCGAATGCAGCTGGGATAGGCTCCAGCCACACCCACTACCTTGAGAGGGACAAGCTGTAGAGTCCCGATAAATGCCAAATGGTCGAAAATAGTGTATATAAAGTTAAATTATTTTAATCATTTATCTGGTTTTCAGCCAGATAATATCTCTTACCTTATACACACACCATAATAATACTTGTATGTTAAACCACAGCACAATCCATCAAGCAGTGCGGCTTTATAGCTTACCAAAGTCATACTAAACTATGTTGATATATTTTTTGGAGCGCCGTGTGTAATGTTGTGTATTTTCAATGAACCATATAACATTGTGGTGTTGTTTACTTGAGTCATATTGCAGTCTACACGTTTGTCTTATGTGTGTGACGGCCATCATATTGCAGTTTACACATATATATTATGTGTGACTGCCATCTACTGGTCAGACTTATCATTTCACTATGTATCAAATAAAATAGCTTCGAGTTCGGTAAGCACAACCAAAATTATTCCGTACATAAGGCGGACTGTCAAGTTTTGAGAAACAAAAATAATTTTAAGTGTGCCTTATAGTCCTAAAAATATGGTATAAGAGATTAGTAAGACATTTGTGTTTTTAGTCTCTTGTGATTGTTGTTTTGCAAGCTCACATCTTCGCTCTCACCAAAAAGCGAAAATAATTAAAATGTTGCTGTTAGACTTTGGTAGCAGTTCTTTATTTACAGACTCTAAAATCCGATGACGTCATATTCTTCGCTCCCCATTGCCACAATTGAAGTGACTATTCTCTCAAAAGTGGAGCAAACAAGTGAAGGATATGATCAATTTCCTCACGCTTGTTGCTCATAAAGAGGCTCATAGGGAACCATATTTCTCTTAGAACATCATTAAAAAAGTCTCTTTTGACCTTTAACACATTTCATTTATTTTCGGTCTCTTCCGTTAAACGCGACTCAATGCCTCCATGCTGCCATTGATCAAGAGTCGTACCTTAATGTGCTGGTACTCCTTCTCCTCCTCTTGCAAAACCTCCAACTGCTTCAGAGCGGATTCCTGCTGGAACTCCCCGCGATCCACCTGCATGGAAATCAAGCAAAGTCTGAGCCGGCTGGCAGGAAACTCTCCGCCTTCAAAGTACGAGAGAACATTTGAGACGGAAGAATCAAACTTTCATCACTTCTTGCGGTATTAGTCAGACACCCTCACTCGGCGCTGGAAGGGGCGCATTAATAATGCATCCATGAAAATGTTCTTCCCTTAACAAAGTATAGTTTTGTAAAGTTGGCACAGCACGTTTTGTCGCAGTGGAAGAATGGGGAGAATCTGTCGCCTCAAAGCTTTCTACTACAAATAACCCCGCCCTGGAGCGTCATACACACAAAAAACCCTTAAGACTGGTGAGGCTTCAAATAGGGTCTTTCTGTGTCTGGCAGCGCCACGAGTACACCCACTGGAGGATTACCCCGGCAACAATGTTTTGACTCTTTAGCCTGCAGCATCATATCGATAAATTTAGCCTCTTAGCCTTGACGACGTCTTTTTGTTATGGCCTTACGCATGAAGTAATGAATTCCACAGCTTTGTCCATAATAATGTGTATTCATTATGCTAATGTCAGCTTGGGAAGGACATGCATAACAAATGAAACCTGTTTTGCTGCGGTTCTATTTCCGACAAAAGCTTAGAGAAAGGAAAGGACATATTATGGTGTTGGATTTAAGACACAAGCAATAAAGTTGGTATGGTGTATCTGGAAAGTATTTACAGCGCTTCACTTTTTCTACACTCAACCCACTATTTCAGAAAGAATACCAGTGATGACAGGAGTGTTGTGTTTTTAGGACCTACTGCAGAATAATAACTTTAGTCAAATATTCTTTAAATGACAGGAACGCACCTCTGTTCAAAAGGGAAAACAATCCAAAAACACAGTCATTGATTGTCTATATATATATATATATATATATATATATATATATATATATATATATATATATATATATATATATAAGAGATGCGCGGATAGGCAATTATATCATCCGCAACCGCATCACTAAAGTCGTCATCCACCCGCACCATCATTTTATCAGAACCGCAACCGCCCGCCCGTTGTTATACATCCAGAGTCGGCGACCTTTACCACTAAAAGAGCTAGTTAGACCCGTGTCACAAATTAAAGAAGGCAATGGGAGCAGCTAACGTTCTCGCGAGTATCCGACGGTGATCATTCAGATAATGGGAATAAGAGCGTGCTGTGAAGCCATTGCCTTAGACACCTTCAACATGTACGAACCGTTTGGCAGTCCGGCAACATGCTGTATGCAGCTTACGTAAACACACGTACAAGATTAAAGGGCATACTGGGTGATACAGAGTACACTAATGGTTGTGATATAAACCATTGTAACACTCTTACTAATATGCACCACACTGTGAAGCCACACCAAACAAGAATGACAAACACATTTCGGGAGAACATCTTCACAATAACACAACATAAACGCAACACAACAAATACCCAGAATCCTTTGCACCCACGACACTTCCTGAATATAATTTACACTCCCGCGCCCCCAACCCCGCCCACCTTACCGACGCACGGGGGGGTTGCTGCTAGTGGGGTGTATAATATAGTATAATATAGTATAATATAGATGCAAAGGATTCTGGGTATTTGTTGTGTTGTGTTTATGTTGTGTTACTGTGAGGATGTTCTCTCGAAATGTGTTTGTCATTCTTGTTTGGTGTGGCTTGCCTTGCAGTCGTGTGCGTGTGTCAGTGGAAACAACACACAACATATTGCTGGACTTGCAAGTAAATTGTACATGTTGTAGAAGGCGACAAAGCCAATGGCATAGCATGCTCTATTACTTACTAACTGGGTGACAGCCGGGAGACATATTTGTCAACTAATGTCTTCTTCGCTTTGTGACACGGGTCCAAAATGGCTCTTTAAACGGTAAAAGTTACCGATCTCTGAACCATGTATATCATATATTTTTTAAATGGTTCAACGACCACCCGCCCGAATCTATTTAAAATTTGTTTTTTCGTCATGTCACCCGCCGACCCGCGGTTTATCCGCGGACTCCGCGGATGAAACCGCGAACCGCGCATCTCTAATATATATATACAAAAACATACATAAGTCGCACTGGATTATAAATCGCATTTTTGGGGGAAATTAATTTAACAAAACCCAACACCAAGAATAGACATTTTATAGGCAATTTAAAATAAATAAAGAATAGTGAACAACAGGCTGAATAAGTGTACGTTATATGACGCATAAATAACCAACTGAGAAGGTGCCTGGTATGTTAACGTAACATATTATGGTAAGAGTCATTCAAATAACTATAACATAACATGCTATACGTTTACCAAACAGCCTGTCACTCCTGATCGCTAAATCCCATGAAATATTTTACGTCTAGTCTCATAAATAATATTATTTGATATTTTACGGTAATCGAGAGGAGCCAGATGAAGTGGTTCGGGCATCTGGTCAGGATGCCACCCGAACGCCTCCCTAGGGATGTGTTTAGGGCACGTCCAGCTGGTAAGAGGCCACGGGGAAGACCCAGGACACGTTGGGAAGACTATGTCTCCCGGCTGGCCTGGGAACGCCTCGGGATCCCCCGGGAAGAGCTAGACGAAGTGGCTGGAGATAGGGAAGTCTGGGCTTCCCTGCTTAGGTTGCTGCCCCCGCGACCCGACCTCGGATAAGCGGAAGATGATGGATGGATGGATGGATGGATGGATTTTACGGTAATGTGTTTATAATTTCACACATGAGTCGCTTCTGAGTTTAAGTCTAACCCCTGGCCAAACTATGAAAAAAACTGCGACGTATAGTTCGAAAAATACGGTATATGTTTTTATGTATTTATATATATATATATATATATATATATATATATATATATATAAACACACACATACAAGTTTTTTTTTTATTCTGGCAACTTAGCTGCCAGTTTTTCTACCTTAAAAACAAATGTACAGCCTTTCCATTAACAGCGATACACCTTTGAAAATAACAACCGCATAATTTCCGGTCAAAAACGGGAAACTCAGTCAACAAATTTTTTGACACAAAAAACAGTAGTAGTTTTTGTCAATTTATATATGCTGTAAAGAACAACGTAAAATGTATTGTGATTTTTAATAATTTGATGTGTAGTAGCTGTAAAGTTAAGTATGTTTGGTAACACTTTAGTATGAGGAAAACATATTCACCATTATTTACTTGCTTATTAACATGCAAATTAGCAACATTTGCTCTTAATTAGTTATTATTAAGTACTTATTAATGCCCTATTCTGCATGGCCATTTTATACAACCAGTAAGCCATTGACTAAGAGTGTTCCCTCAATAACCTCAGAATTATTGTTTATTAATAATACTAACCCTTATATAGTCCTCTACTGTCCAAATAACTCTAAATGAAGTCTTTTTCACTTTAATAAGCAACCAATTAATGGTGAATATGTTCCCCATACTAATGTGTTACCATATTTTTATTCAGACAAAAACATGTTTGGAAAGTATGATAATATACTGTAATATTTGTTGCAATATTGGTCACTATTACAGTTTAAAAGGTTTGCAATTTCGAGCAGTAAATATATTTTTTCTGTTAGAATAAAAAAAAAAACTATTACATTTAGTGAGAAAATACTAGGTACTTTATTGACATAACATTTCCAGGTGTTTGTGGGGCTTGAGTTTGACACCTGTGTCTTAGAGTGTCTACAGAAAAGCGCTTTCTAAATCTAATCCATTATTATCAATCTGTTAATATTACTTTTGGCCATGCATAAAGGGAAGTAGTACATTGTGACACTCACACTCACCATCAGTTGTTTCATAGAGGCGTGCTCCTCGTTTTCCCTGGCGGCGTTGTGGTCTTTGTGCACAATCTCCACCCGGATGTCGTTTTTCACAGACACCACTCCTTTCAGATCTGTCGGACACAGATGGCAGATTTATCTCAATAAGCCGCGCAAACACCGTTTTGTATTTCTTGACATTATAATTTCCCCGAATGCAGAGTTTTGCAATGCAACATATTCTGTGTCCCATAAAAGACCAGATACAATACACAATAACTAATAATAACTAGGAACACACAATCTGGTCCTGCATACACAATACAGTGGGGCAAAAAAGTATTAAGTCAGCCACCGATTGTGCAAGTTCTCCCACTTAAAATGGTGAGAGAGATCTGTAATTTTTATCATAGGTACACTTCAACTGTGAGAGACAGGATGTGAACAAAAAATTCCAGGAATTCACATTGTAGGAATTTTAAAGAATTTATTTGTAAATTATGGTGGAAAATAAGTATTTGGTCAACCATTCAAAGCGCTCACTGATTGAAGGAGGTTCTGGCTCAAAATCCAACGATACAAAAACATAGCCCCATTCATTCTTTCCTTAACACGGATCAATCGTCGTGTCCCCTTAGCAGAAAAACAGCCCCAAAGCATGATGTTTCCACCCCCATGCTTCACAGTAGGTATGGCATTCTTGGGATGCAACTCAGTATTATTCTTCCTCGTATCCTGTATCGGTTGGGGACATCTCTACGCTGCTGATCCGCCTCCGCTTGAGATGGTTTCCTGTGGACGGGACTCTCGCTGCTGTCTTGGATCCGCTTGAACTGAACTCTCGCGGCTGTGTTGGAGCCACTATGGATTGAACTTTCACAGTATCATGTTAGACCCGCTCGACATCCATTGCTTTCGGTCCCCTAGAGGGGGGGGGGGGGGGGGGGGGGGTTGCCCACATCTGAGGTCCTCTCAAAGGTTTCTCATAGTCAGCATTGTCACTGGCGTCCCACTGGGTGTGAATTCTCTCTGCCCACTGGGTGTGAGTTTTCCTTGCCCTTTTGTGGGTTCTTCCGAGGATGTTGTAGTCGTAATGATTTGTGCAGTCCTTTGAGACATTTGTGATTTGGGGCTATATAAATAAACATTGATTGATTGATTGATTCCTCCAAACACGACGAGTTGAGTTTATACCAAAATGGATACATGAATGATACAGCAGAGGATTGGGAGAATGTCATGTGGTCAGATGAAACCAAAATAGAACTTTTTGGTATAAACTCAACTTGTCGTGTTTGGAGGAAGAATAATACTGAGTTGCATCCCAAGAACACCACACCTACTGAGAAGCATGGGGGTGGAAACATCATGCTTTGGGGCTGTTTTTCTGCTAAGGGGACAGGACGATTGATCCGTGTTAATGAAAGAATGAATGGGGCCATGTATCCTGAGATTTTGAGCCAAAACCTCCTTCCATCAGTGAGAGCTTTGAATGGTTGACCAAATACTTATTTTCCACCATAATTTACAAATAAATTCTTTAAAATTCTTACAATGTGAATTCCTGGATTTTTTTTTCACTTATTGCAGACCTCTGTCATCATTTTAAGAGGGAGAACTTGCACAATCGGTGGCTGACTAAATACTTCTTTGCCCCACTGTATATGCAAGCTTCCACGGCGGCTCATTGTATTTTAGGCACAATGCTGATGATGGTAACTGTCAGATAACAAATTCTTACTTTCAGTTTTAATTTTGCTTGCAAGTTCTCTCTGGTGAGCACAGATGGAGACGGGCAGTGAGGGCATGACCAGGTGCGCTTCCTCTGTAGTATACACACAATAGACATGCTGAAGGGACCAGTAGCACACTTTTTTTTCTCTTGTTTGCTTCTTGGAATGAGACACTTGCTGACGGTCTCAAACCTGAGTCACTTGGTGCATGGGTGGGTGGCAGTGAACGTAGTAGCGCATGATGCAAATAGCCTGAAATGTGACTGAGCTTGCGTGAAATGAGTCCTTAGCACAATCTGGCTATGATCTGTGCGACGCAAAAATATGTCCATCTCAAGAAGTGAGCTTCTGTGAAGTGTGACAGTTTTGCCGCCGCTTGCATTTATCTTTGAGAGCTGCTTTGGTTTGATTTAATGAAAAGCAAGATCTGTTACAATAGATGGGTTTTATCATGGCGATTGTGGACCTAATGATGCTTCGGCATGCAAGGTTTTGGGTGATGATGATGATGATGAGCAGACTTACTTCTCTGGGAGCGGGTGCAACAGAACGCTCCAATGGTGCCCATGAGGACGATGAAGGCCACCAAAGCTCCCACGGCAATGCCGATGATCACCGCCACAGGGAGGGATTCTGTGGAAAAACACACACACGTTTGTCTTGAGAAAGACAATAATATTATTTCACAAATACCAAGACGACATATCGGGACAACATTTTACGAACAGCATGTAGACTGGTGTTTTTCAACCTTCTTTTGAGCCAAGGCACATTTTTTTTAATTAAAAAAATCCAAAGGCACACATTTAAAAAGGAAACTCAGGAGACAGTAAAAAGTGGTTGCCGCAATTCCATCCACCCATCCATTTTCTACCGCTTATTCCCTTGTGGGGTCGCGGGGGGCGCTGGCGCCTATCTCAGCTACAATCGGGCAGAAGGCGGGGTACACCCTGGACAAGTCGCCACCTCGTCACAGGGCCAACACAGATAGACAGACAACATTTACACTCACATTCACACACTAGGGCCAATTTTAGTGTTGCCAATCAACCTATCTGCATGTTTTTGGAGGTGGGATTGTTGGATATAAATCCAAACCACAACCAACCATCAATATAGCTCTTGTCTCAAAGTAGTGTCACTACCATAAAACACATCATAATGTGACTTACCGTATTTACGTGAATTGCCGCCGGGGCGCTAATTAATTTGAAACCTCTTCTCACTCCTGCGCTTACCAAAGACATGCGGTAAATGTAAGCATGCACTAATTATTTCAAAACCTCTTTTCACTCCGGCACTTACCAAAGGCATGCAGTAAAAAAATTGAGTGTGATGTAAGCTTGGACGTTAAATCCTACTGAATAGCTCTTAATCTTTTTCCCTTTATGCAATTTCAAATTACCGGTATTGAAATCAGCCTCCTCCATTTTGAAAATGATGACAGAGGAAGTGTCACTCGTGACGTCGCAAGTTTGACCAGGTGGTAATACCAAGCATGCGCTAATTATTTTGCGAAGCGGGTTTGACCCGGCAGTAATTCAAGGCAGGCGCATACTTTTTCCCCCTGCGGCAATTCAAGGAAATACGGTATTTTCGAGTTTTTGGGTGTTTTCCCGTGCAAAATGTTTTAGTTCTTGTCTTGCGCTCCTATTTTAGTGGCTTTTCCAGTTTTGTTGATATTTTCCTGTTGCAGTTTCATGTCTTCCATTGAGCCCCATTCCCCACACCTGCTTTGTTTTAGCAATCAAGACTACTTAAGTTGTTGCTGGCTTTTTTGCGTGGACATTGTGGATTGTACGTTGTCTCTGCTCCAACGACAGATGACTCTCCAGACCAGGGGTTCCCGTTACGTCGATCGCGAGCTACCAGTCGACCGCAGAGGGTGTGTCAGTCGATCACAAGCCAGGCATTAAAAAAATAGACATAAAAATGAGCAATCATCAATCTTCACCAAGACTTCACTATCGTCAGTGTTTTGACATTCTCGGCACCCTAGGATCTTGTGAGATGACGCTGGCTGCTGTGAGCTCATTATTAAAAACAAAATCCCTGACAGGACGGATAGAAACACTTTTTATTTCAACAGACTCTTGGGCCGTACCTGCTGTCATAACTCTAAAGACCGACTGCACAGTTCCTGTCTTCGCCATAAAAGACCTGCTTCATCCTGCCTGTGCTAACAAAATAAGAGTCTCAGAAAGCTAGCGTGCACAGAGTTTGATGCCAGTGTATTTCTCCCCTGCCCTCAGCGACCGCTCCCTCTCCTCGCTCGCCCACACACTTAATGACGTCACTCACCTGCTGTCAACACATTAAAGGGCCCCACAAACAAATGCTACTCTCATAACAAAGTGTTTGAAAACGATTATGCAAGTTGGACAAATGAGATGCCAAATCCAACCACTTTCATGTGGACTTTTTTTCTCCTCCATTTGAAAATGCAGACATTATCAGCACTACTGTCTGATTCCAATCAATGCAAGTCATCAAAATCAGGTAATACACCAACTTATATTCTTGTCTTCATGACAGAAAGGAATTTATATGTGTTAAACATGCTTGTATTATCATTAAACAGCATTAACTTGTTAACAAAAATGTCTCTTTCATAAATAAATAAATATACATTTAAAATATGAATGAGGTAGATCTCCTCGACTTGGTCAATTGAAAAGTAGCTCGCCTGCAGAAAAAAAGTGAGCACCCCTGCTCCAGACCATACTTTTGATTTTTTTAGTATCGTTTTAAAGCATGAGTGTCAAACTCTGGCCCACGGGCCATGTATGGCCCGCCGTAAAATTTCATTTGGCCCTTGAGGCAATATCAAATTAACATTACAGCTGGCCCGCCGGTACTATAAAGGCACTGCTTTTAGCGTTGTCTACAATATGTTGTCACGTCCGCTTTTACTCCATACAAACAGCGTGCCGGCCAAGTCACATGATATATGCGACTTGTACACACACTTAAGTGAAGGCCAAGCATACTTGCTCAACAGCCATACAGGTCAGACTGAGGGTGGCCGTATAAATAACTTTAACACTGTTACAAATATGCGCCACACTGTGAACCCACACCATACAAGAATGACTAACACATTTCGGGAGAACATCCGCAACGTAACACTACATAAACACCACAGAACAAATACCCAGAACCCCTTGCAGCACTGAGAGGCGGTATAGTGCCGAATATGATTCATTAGTATCGGGGTACTATACTAATACCGGTATACCGTACAATCGTCCAATTATTGTATCATTTAGACCATGGGTGTCAAACTCAAATACAGAGTGGGCCAAAATTTAAAACTGAACTAAGCCGCGGGCCAAAGTTGAACAAATTAACCTTTAATAGGGACGCAAATGAGTTTTGCATTGAATATTGAGCAAGCAAGGCTTATATAACTTTATAGTGACATGCAAAATCCTATTTCAAATAATAATAATACAAAAATATCAATGGCATATCAAATACAATTTTAATAAAAATAGAATGCTTCTTTTCTGTTTGCAGCGTTCTGAGGTAAACATCAAAATATTTTTTTTCCACAGGCTAATAATACATTTGAAAATAAAATAATAATAATAAATGAATCAAACACTGAAGCCTTGAAGTAGAAAGAGAATGTGCATGGATACAAAGTTAATTACTGCACTAATTTGCTATAACACATAACTTAGTAGTGCAAAATCAACTTTCAAAAAACAAACAAAAAATGATCAATTGTGTATTAAATACAATTTGTTCTCCCGAAATGTGTTTGTCATTCTTTTTTGGTGTGGGTGCACAGTGTGGCGCATATTTGTAACAGTGTTAAAGTTGTTTATATGGCCACCCTCAGTGTGACCTGTATGGTTGTTGACCAAGTATGCTTTGCATTCACTTGTGTGTGTGTAAAAGCCGCAAATATTAATGTGACTGGGTTCGGCACGCTGTTTGTACGGAGGAAAAGCAGACGTGATGACAGGTTGTAGGGAACGCTAAAGGGAGTGTCTTGAAGGCATGCCCCCAATATTGTTGTCCGGGTGGAATTTGGTAGAAATTTGGGAGAATGGTTGATTTTCAGGCGGGGCACTGAACTTGGGGAGTCTCCCGGGAAAATTGGGAGGGTTGGCAAGTATGAGCGGTGAATGCGGTGGATAATATCAGCGGGCCAGCTCTAATGTTAAATTGATATTGCCTCAAGGGCCGGATAAAATTACACGGCGGGCCAGAGTTTGACACCCATGATTTCTTAACACACACAGACTGTAAGTGTCTGTGTGTGTTAAGCACGGTGCTGGTTGTGTTTTTTTTTCTGCACTAGAGGACAAGTATGTTCTCAAACCTGCAGGCAAAATATCTCCATGCAGCTGTGGTGTTTAAAGGTCCTCATCAAACACTTTAATGAGGGCCGGAGTTCCCCACATTCTTGACCTCCTCGCTTTAGTGCAAGTGAATCCAAACAAGCAAGTGCTCTTCCCACACCATTAAAGACAGTTTAATGCCTCCATTGGTCAATGTCACTTTCACATGAGCAGCTTATAATTTATCATCTGCGATAAGTGGAGAGACTAAGCGACCTTCCCCGGTGGCAGAGAGGGAAAAGGTCAACAGATAGAACGTATTAATTTTTCTTAAAAGGGTCTCATAATGAAGAACGGGAAGTTTATGTCTGTTTAGAATGTTATTCGGGATATCTTAACGGGGGAGGCGGGTGTTATAGGAGCAGCTGTGGCAGAGGCATTAAAATGTTTGATTCTCTTGGAAAACAACTTTATAATGGCTGCCCTTGAGCAAGGCAACTGGGACCAGAATAACTTTACAAATAGATAAACATGACAGTTTCAACTTTCTTTGCTATTTTTCTTGTGTTTTGTATCATTTCCGATCTGGTGCTGCAATTATGGTTCTACTTCCTGATGGATCCCTTGTTTAGCTGCACCTTTGCCTTCTGTTACGTTTTATGCCAGCACACCTGTTTTCCATTAGTAACCTCATCTATTTAGTTTCATCCCTTGCTAGTGCTGAAACATTGAGCTTTGTACCTCAATAAGTGTTTGTCTTCACTGCAAAGAAGAGCTGACACAATATATATTAAAAAAAATATATTAGATTTTTGGAAAAAAAACTAATTAATAAAAATGTGAAATAATTTTACTTAATAAAACCTCCTGAATTAATATTTGTATATCCAGAAATCAGCAGGACTTTTAAGCAAAAAAATAAGTATTTTTAAACGCATTTTTTCATCTTGCAATTTTTAAATTAAGCATCATCCTAAAACAATATATAGTATGTTGGGAAAATCAAAATATACTATTTGAATAGTTATTTATCATATATTTTAACAGTTTTAAATTACAATAGTACTTGTACGATAACAACATTACATTTAGATATTTTTAACTAGGACACTAGCCAAAATAAACGGTAGAATACAAGAATATGTTTTAAAGGTTGGTTGGTTGAAGTCTAAAACTCTAAACAAATCCATCCATCCATCCATCCATCCATTTTCTACCGCTTATTCCCTTTCGGGGTCGCGGGGGGCGCTGGCGCCTATCTCAGCTACAAATCTACTTACAAAAATCTTGTCTGAACAGAAGAAACGAAAAGTATAAACAATGGAAAATTGTTTTCATTTGGAAGGATTTTTCTTTCCAAAATAATTCACTTTATTAAACTATTATTTGCATAATAAAATAGTTTTACTTATAATATTTAACAATACTATGGTAAGGAAAAATATGTTTTCAACGTTGATTGTTTGAAGTTTGTTTGAAACATGCACAGTAAACAGTAAATCACTGTATACAATATATTGTATGTCGGGAAAACCCAAATATCTTATTTGAATAGTTATTTATTATAGTTGTAACAGTTTTAAATCAGAATAGACATAATATAATTGTCCATTCTAAAATTAAGATTACGATGAATAATTAATAAAATTAACAATAAAAATGAGTAAAACGCTCTTCAAATTAACGATATTTCTAGAAAATGGAAAATAATTTGCACTGTTATTTGCACTTCCATGCTATGCTAGTTTTTTTTTTTCCGATTACAAAAAGGGCTTTTACCTTTACATTGCCTTCCTTGCTCTGCATCCTGTGGTTAAGAACGGAATGTTTTGATTTGTGAGGCTTTCTTACATAATCATCTAACCTTATTGAACAATATTATATTACTATGTTTTTGGTGGAAGAATGTTCAATATACAAACCTGTTCCAGAACCAATTAGTAGAGGTGTCCAATAATATTTTTCCATAAATACTTTAAAATGTTATATTGGGAATTATCGGTATCGGTTTCAATGAGTAAAATTTATGACTTTTTAAAATACAGCTGTACGGAGCGGTTGGTCTAGTATACTCTGGACTGAAGGTGTGTGCCTTCATTGTTTTTGTAGCTGTTGTATTGAGGCATGTTAAAAAAAATTAAATTAAATAATGCACTTTTTGAAAGTCAAAGTATAGTATTTCCCATAGTTGTAATGGGTATCAGGAATATCTCAGGGAGAGCATGTCCCAAATTCCAAGCTGTTTTGAGGCATGTTAAAAAAAATAATGCACTTGGTGACTTCAATGATAAAAATGGCAGTGCCATGTTGGCACTTTTTTCCATAACTGGAGTTGAAGTTGTTCTCCTATTTTGGAAAACCTTGCTTTTGATCAGTTGTTCGAAACTTGTATCAGTAGGTTGCACAGTACAGTAAATATTCCGTACAATTGACCACTAAATGGTAACACCCCAATAAGTTTTTCAACTTGTTTTAGTCGGGGTCCATGTTAATCAATTCATGGTAAAGTTACATTGTTTAATGCGTCCAACCGGGCATCACAACACAATTAGGCATAATAATGTGTTAATTCCATGACTGTGTATATCGGTATCGGTTGATATCGGAATCGGTAATTAAGAGTTTGACAATATCGCAATAGCGGCAAAAAAAGCCTTTATCGGACATCTCAACCAATTAGGTCTGTAAATCGAGGTTCCGATGCACTAATAAGTGACATAATGTACAATAACACATATGTATCTGTAAGTATGTACAGTGGGGCAAAAAAGTATTTAGTCAGCCACCGGTTGTGCAAGTTCTCCCAGTTAAAATGATGACAGAGGTCTGTAATTTTCATCAGAGGTACACTTCAACTGTGAGAGAGAATGTGAAAAAAAAATCCAGGAATTCACATTGTAGGAATTTTAAAGAATTTATTTGTAAATTATAGTGGAAAATTAGTATTTGGTCAACCATTCAAAGCTCTCACTGATGGAAGGAGGTTTTGGCTCAAAATCTCACGATACATGGCCCCATTCATTCTTTCCTTAACACGTATCAATCGTCCTGTCCCCTTAGCAGAAAAACAGCCCCAAAGCATGATGTGTCCACCCCCATGCTTCACAGTAGGTTTGGTGTTCTTGGGATGCAACTCAGTATTCTTCTTCCTCCAAACACGACGAGTTGAGTTTATACCAAAAAGTTCTATCTTGGTTTCATCAGACCACATGACATGGATGCATGGATGATACAGCAGAGGATTGGGAGAATGTCATGTGGTCAGATGAAACCAAGATAGAATTTTTTGGTATAAACTCAACTCGTCGTGTTTGGAGGAAGAAGAATACCGAGTTGCATCCCAAGAACACCATACCTACTGTAAAGCGTGGGGGTGGAAACATCTTGCTTCGGGGATGTTTTTTCTGCTAAGGGTACAGGACGATTGATCCGTGTTAAGGAAAGAATGAATGGGGCCATGTATCGTGAGATTTTGAGCCAAAACCTCCTTCCATCAGTGAGAGCTTTGAATGGTTGACCAAATACTTATTTTCCAACTTAATTTACAAATACATTCTTTAAAATTCCTACAATAGGAATTTCCGGCTTTTTTTTTTCACATTCTGTCTCTCACAGTTGAAGTGTACCTATGATGAAAATTACACACCTCTGTCATCATTTTAAGTGGGAGAACTTGCACAATCGGTGGCTGACTAAATACCTTTTTGCCCCACTGCATGCCTAGCCTTTTGAAAAAAAAAAAAATCTTAACGAATAATTTTGATATTAACGTGACGTCCCAAAAGCTGCCCAATCAAGTCACTGTGCAGTCTTTGGTCACATGACTACCAAAGCTCACTGGCCGGATGTGATGATAGCAACACAACACAGACACAAAAACACACTATTTGTCTGCTAAAGTCTCACTACAAGTACATGAATTGGAGAAGAGGAAGATGGAACCTGTCGGACCTTGGCTCCCACCTTGTTCCTTAAGGCGTATGATCTCGGTGTCGGAGCCGAAACTGTTCCACGCCGTGCAGTTGTAGATGGTCTGGAAGTCAGCTGGCACGATGTTACTCATGGTCAGCGTGGAGATGACGCCTTCCTCCGTGGTCACCGTCTCAACCGTGTAGCGGCCGGACGTCCCGGACTCTAACACGGTCTCCTTCCAGGACCAGGCCTAAGGAAGCAGCACAGAGATAAAGATGCCATATGTCTTGTTCATCTTGCGAATGCATGAGGACCTTTGGCGGAGGATTTATAGAATAGTGAGGAGTGAACGCAATAAAGTGACAATAAAGGAGTGGAGGGCTAAAAGCCAACTCAGCCTACTCAATAAAACCCCTTTTGCTCGTGTGTGTGCGTAGCTCTATGGAAATAAATGTCAGTATGTACAGAAGGTCCATCAGTCTGGACCACAATAAAAGACTGTTTGATAAATTGCTATACTCTTGTGTTCAAACGTTGGTCACCTGAGATTTAAATTCATCTTTTCTTTTCAGGCAGGTTCATATTCTTGCTTCCCTGTCTTTCCCCATCAACGTCGGATTCTTTGCCAGAAAACACTTTTGTTGTTCACTTTGAAATAACTACAACCAGTCCCTCTTTAGTTGCTCTTTGAGTCCATTAGAATGACGTTAACGACAAACATGTGATCCAAGTGAGCGTAAAAGAACTGAAATGCTCCAACGTGCTAGTTTCCTCCTTTTTTTTGTTTTTCTCCATAATTTTAATTGCAGAGTAACTTAAAAAAAACGGTCTTTTTTATAGGATTTTTGAAAAAGTCTATACTACTTGAAACAATCTACTTACAAAAATGTTGTCTAAATAGAAGAAACATAGTATAAACAATGGAAAGTTGTCGTGATTTTTACCAAAAGTATTTATTTTATTCAACTATTTTTGCATAATAACATAATATTATTTAAGATAAAGATTAGTTTATTTTTCAAAGGGGATGATGCAATTTCATAACGCGGACAGGCAATTATATCATCCGCAACCGCATCACCAAAATTGTCATCCACCCGCTGTTCACCCGAACCAATATTTTATTGGAAACTTAACCGCCCGCCACCCGCTCGTTGAAATACATCAGAGTTCGGCCACTTTTAACACTCAAAAAGCTATTTAAACCCGTTTCACAGAGTAAAGAAGACAATGGGAATCACAAACGTCCTCACGTATATCCAATGGTGTTCATCCTAATGATAAGAATAAGGGCGTGCTGTGAAGCCATTGCCTTTGACACCTTCAACAACATGTACAAACCAATTGTTAGAGCAGCAACATGTTGTATGAAGCTTCCGCAATCATACGTACAAGATTGAAAGGCATACTGGGTGATACAGTATGCCTTTATGGCATACTGTATCACCCAGTATGATGGTTGTGATATAAACAATTTTAACACTCTTACCAATATGCGCCACACTGTGAAGCCAGACTAAACAAGAATGACAAACACATTTCGGGAGAACATACTCACAGTAACACAACATAAACGCAACACAACAATTACCCAGAATCCTTTGCATCCGTGACAATTCCTGAATAATTGTACACCCCCGCGCCCCCAACCCTCTATCTAATTAAAATCTATTTTTTTCCTCATGTCACCCGCCCGACCCGCGGGTTATCCGCGGACTCCGCAGATGAGACCGCAAACCGCGCATCTCTACTACACATGGTTAAAAAAGCCATTAGCCAGAAGGCTAGTTTTTATTTATAGTCCCCTGGTTGTGATGTAAAAAAAGGCAGTAAAATTACAATTTCAAAGAAAAGGAAAATAAAGAGCGAGAAAAATAAAAAAAAACACACAATACATATACGATAAAATAAAAAATAAATTTCACCATCACAACATAACATTTATCATAGCATCAACGTAGACTCATCTTTTAGTGCTGGCACTACATATAGTATTTCATGATAAGAATATTACTAGTACTATAGTAACATAAATATATATATATATATATATATATATATATATATATATACAAAAGCCAAAATAATTCAACCGTAATACAAACATATGTTTTCAAGGTTGGTTCAAGTTTATTTCGAACATGTATTCAGTAAATCACATATGTTACTCATTTATTTTTATAGAACATTTGAAAAAGTCTACTTTATTACTTTAAATGAATCTACTTACAATAATCTTGTCCGAACAAAAGAAACGGAACAATGGAAAAAAAATTTTTAATTTGGAATGATTTTTCTTTCCAAAATAATTCACTTTATTAAGCTATTTGTCACACAATAAAATAGTATTAGTTGTAGTATTTAATAATATGGTAATTCAAAAATATGTTTTCAAGCTTTCATATATTTTTTTTAATTTTTATTTTGTCTCATCTCTTCCTACAACTTTTCGACTTCATAGCAATTACTAACACATATGTTCACTTCCTGTTCCTAGTTGGTCCAAAATTTACATCAATGCTTTCTAAATACAACAGTTCTATTAATGAATACTTATATCAGTTATGAATCACTTAATGAGATGTAAAATATATCTTATTTTTTTTAAATGTATGATGTTTATCCTAATTCTTTTTACTTGTACTTTGTAAACACTTGTTTGTTTAAACAGCCTCCTAAACTGGATCATATTATTACTACATTGCTGATTTGTTTTATTAATCTATCCGACGTGGTTGGATTAAATATTTAAAATACTGTATATGAACATTATGTTGAATATGTTTGTGTTTTAAGCAATTTTAGAAATTTTGAAAACATTTTACAAAAACATTTTTTTTTATTATTAAATTGTAGTTTTAGTTTTAAATAAACCTGTCAGAAATGCGTCAATATGGTATGGAGGGCCTAGTGGTACAAAAGTAAATAAACATTTAAATCATTACTTAAATTTGTCAATTCATTGTAACTGGAATTAAATATACATTTGTAATATCAAATGTTCAGTTCAGTACAGTTTCAATTTATTTCGAAAATGCATAAGATACAATGTGATGAATCACACAATTCCAGCTGTTTCATTACAGCACGTCTGAAAAGGAGAAGGAAGAAGCAGAGCTTATTTAATCCTACCCCTTTTCATACCATAGTCATTTTTTTTCCCATTTCCGTGTTCTCTGTAACAGAACAGTGAATAAATGCATATTAAATAATTAATATACCATAGTAAGCAAATACATATTAAATACATAAATATTTGTTTCAATAAAAAGAGGAGAATAAAAAAGTGTTCAAGATGTGCATCATAATTCTTGTTTTGTGTACTTTGTGAACCTTTGTAGTTTGAACAGTCTCTTAAACTGAATCAAATTGGTGCTTTGTTTGATTTCTTTGGTTAATCCAGGGGTGCCCACACTTTTTCTGCAGGCGAGCTACTTTTCAATTGACCAACTTGAGGGGATCTACCTCATTTATATATATCATTTATATTTATGTATTTATGAAAGAGACATTTTTGTAAACAAGTTAAATGTGTTTAATGATAATACAAGCATGTGTAACACATATAGATGTCTTTCTTTCACGAGGACAAGAATATAAGTTGGTGTATTACCTGATTCTGATGACTTGCATTGATTGGAATCAGACAGTAATGATGATAACACCCACATTTTCAAATGGAGGAGAAAAAAAGTTGTCCTTTCTGTACAATACCACATGAAAGTGGTTGGTTTTTGGCATCTAATTCATCCAGCTTCCATACACTTTACAAGAAAAAAATTGGCGGCAAATTCCGTAGCTTGCTTGATTGACATTCACGGCACCCGAGGGTCTTGTGAGATGACGCTGGCTGCTGCCAGTTCATTATTATGAAAAAATGACAGAGAGGAAGGCGAGAAACACTTTTTATTTCAACAGACTTTCGCGCAGTTCCTTCCGTCAAAACTCTAAAGGCCGACTGCACATTTCCTATCTTCACAATAAAAGCCCTGCTTCATGCTGCCTGCGCTAACAAAATAAGAGTCTCGGAAAGCTGGCGTGCACAAGTGATGTGCACGCCAGCTTTCTGAGGGATTGCTTGTGCACGCCAGTTTTCCGAGACTCTGTATTTAGTTAGCGCAGGCAGCATGAAGCAGGGCTTTAATTGTGAAGATAGGAAATGTGCAGTCGGCCTTTAGAGTTTTGACGGAAAGTACGGCGCGAGAGTCTGTTGAAATAAAAAGTGTTTCTCGCCTTCCTCTCGGTCATATTTTAATAATAATGATCTTGCAGCAGCCAGCGTCATCTCACAAGACCCTCCGGTACCGTGAATGTCATTTAAGTGACGTCTTGGTGAAGATTGATGATCACTAGTTTTTAGGTCTATTTTTTTTAAAAGCCTGGCTCGAGATCGACTGACACACCCCCCGCGGTCGACTGGTAGCTCGCGATCGACGTAATGGGCACCCCTGGGTTAATCCGTTCCATAATTGAATTCCACATACTTATATACTAAAGGTTTTAAGTGTTGTACGAGCATACAAATATTTTAATTTAGATTATCCTATAAGGTTACATTTCTTCTCTTTTGTTGAGAAGAATTGTTGTACATGCTTAGGTAGCAGATTATAGTTTGCTTTTTACATCATTTTAGCTCTTTGCAAATGCACCAAATCGTTGAATTTCAATAATTGTGATCCAATAAATAAAGGCTTTGTATGTTCTCTATATCCAACATCATGTATTATTCAAACTGATCTTTTTTGTAACACAGTGAGTTAATGTGTCAATTTATTTAATCTAAGATTATTAGGGGGGTAACGGTACACCAAAATTTCGGTTCGGTACGTACCTCGGTTCAGAGGTCACGGTTCGGTTCATTTTCCGTACAGTAAGAAAAAAACAAGATATACATTTTTTGATTACTTATTTAACAAATTTGCTAAATCTTCCACCAAAAATTATTTTCTTAGTGGAATATTTGATGTGAAGTAATCGGAAACTTGGATAGGTCAATAATTCATAATAACATTGATTTTGATTCAATATTATGTTTTAAACAATGACAGTTTGAAAAAAAAAAAACAGCTTTGTTTTATTAGTGATCGTTGCAAGTTTTTCTAAATAACATTTAGCATTATAGATTGTTTATTTTACTTTTGTTTAGGTTTTTGTTTATTTTAATAGTTTTTTTAGAATGTGCCGTGGGTCTTTAAAACATTAGCTGTGTGCCGCAAATGGCCTCCGGGGCACACTTTTGAAACCCCTGCTATAGATAATAAAAAATCAAATCTGATTAATCAAAGGATAAAAAGCAGAGCCTGGCGACGCATGCGCGTTTCTCATAACTCTCTCGCTTTCTCTGTCTCGGCCCTGCCCTCACGAATGTTAACGCTGTGTGCACCACTTTTTTTTTTTTTTTTTTTAACCCCTTCTTAACCCTGAACGTACATTGAAAATACATACAACCATAACTTAAAATGCCGGACATTCGAGGCATTTAAGA
The DNA here is from genome assembly GCF_033978795.1 of Nerophis ophidion. Lineage (NCBI taxonomy): Eukaryota > Metazoa > Chordata > Actinopteri > Syngnathiformes > Syngnathidae > Nerophis > Nerophis ophidion. The sequence continues at coordinate 12,172,332 of NC_084628.1, read as the reverse complement.
AGCTCCACCTGTACAGCTCTGCAAAGAGGACATATCCCATGAAAAGAGGAGGTGTGGTCAGTCTATCATAGCCCAGTCGTTGCTAGCATGCTGTGTGTTGTTGTTTTTTTTGATTGATTGAAACTTTTATTAGTAGATTGCACAGTACAGTACATATTCCGTACAATTGACCACTAAATGGTAACACCCCAATAAGTATTTCAACTTGTTTAAGTCGGGGTCTACGTAAATTAATTCATGGTGCCTCGGTGTGCATTGTTTACACAACGTGCTGTGCGCTACTCATATGTCCGTGTCGTTCGGTTCACCTGCGAACCGAACCGAAACCCCCGTATCGAAACGGTTCAATACAAATACAGGTACCGTTACACTCCTAAAGAATATACTCAATTATTTCACGTGTGGCGCAGTGGGAGAGTAGCCGTGTGCAACCCAAGGGTCCCTGGTTCAATCCCCACCTACTACCAAGAACGTCACGTCCGTTGTGTCACGAGCAAGACACTTCACCCTTGCTCCTGATGGGTCGCTGGTTAGCGCCTTGCATGGCAGCTCCCTCCATCAGTGTGTGAATGTGTGTGTGAATGGGTAAATGTGGAAGTAGTGTCAAAGCGCTTTGAGTACCTTGAAGGTAGAAAAGCGCTATACAAGTACAACCCGACTGTAGCTGAGATAGGCGCCAGCGCCCCCCGCGACCCCAAAAGGGAATAAGCGGTAGAAAATGGATGGATGAAGTACAACCCATTTATCATTTATTTATTTGTGTTCATTATTTCATGATTGAATTATTTAATTAATGACACATTTGAACTAGTTATGGGAATACTTATTTATACAATTTTCTCCCATTCGGCCCTCCATAGTATGTTTTTTTTGATTGATTGAGACTTTTATTAGTAGATTGCACAGTACAGTACATATTCCGTACAATTGACCACTAAATGGTAACACCCCAATAAGTATTTCAACTTGTTTAAGTCGGGATCTACGTAAATTAATTCATGGTGCCTCGGTGTGCATTGTTTACACAACGTGCTGTGCGCTACTCATATGTCCGTGTCGTTCGGTTCACCTGCGAACCGAACCGAAACCCCCGTATCGAAACGGTTCAATACAAATACAGGTACCGTTACACCCCTAAAGATTATACTCAATTATTTCACGTGTGGCGCAGTGGGAGAGTAGCCGTGTGCAACCCGAGGGTCCCTGGTTCAATCCCCACCTACTACCAAGAACGTCACGTCCGTTGTGTCACGAGCAAGACACTTCACCCTTGCTCTTGATTGGTCGCTGGTTAGCGCCTTGCATGGCAGCTCCCTCCATCAGTGTGTGAATGTGTGTGTGAATGGGTAAATGTGGAAGTAGTGTCAAAGCGCTTTGAGTACCTTGAAGGTAGAAAAGCGCTATACAAGTACAACCCGACTGTAGCTGAGATAGGCGCCAGCGCCCCCCGCGACCCCAAAAGGGAATAAGCGGTAGAAAATGGATGGATGAAGTACAACCCATTTATCATTTAAATGATAAATGGGTTGTACTTGTCTAGCGCTTTTCTACCTTCAAGGTACTCAAAGCGCTTTGACACTACTTCCACATTTACCCATTCACACACACATTCACACACTGATGGAGGGAGCTGCCATGCAAGGCGCCAACCAGCACCCATCAGGAGCAAGGGTGAAGTGTCTTGCTCAGGACACAACGGACGTGACGAGGTTGGTACTAGGTGGGATTTGAACCAGGGACCCTCGGGTTGCGCACGGCCACTCTCCCACTGCGCCACGCCATCCCTAATTTATTTATTTGTGTTCATTATTTCATGATTGAATTATTTAATTAATGACACATTTTAAGTAGTTATGGGAATACTTATTTATACAATTTTCTCCCATTCGGCCCTCCATAGTATGTTTTTTTTGATTGATTGAGACTTTTATTAGTAGATTGCACAATACAGTACAAATTCCGTACAATTGACCAATAAATGGTAACACCCAAATAAGTTTTTCAACTTGTTTAAGTCGGGGTCCACGTTAATGAATTGATGGCACAAATATATTCTATCAGCATAATACAGTTATACATTGAATTATTTGCACCATTTACAATCCGGGGGGGTGGGATGTGGAGGGGGGTTGGGGCGGGGGAGGGGTTAGTTTTGGTTAAAATCAGCACTTCAGTCGGTTGGGTGATACAATGACTGAAATAAACATGATTACTAAAATAATGTACAACTTTTCTTGCTGAAATACATTTTTTTTTAACCCCCAATTGACTCATGTTACAACATTCTTGAAAATGCAACCTGCCTTATTACCTCTATAAACGTTCATCTTGCCCAAACCTTAAGTCTCCTACTGCCGACCTGTCCCCAATTAGCTGATCTTATGAAATATGCCCACAGAGGGTAGTACGCGCCGGCAAGCACCGCACGTTAATAATTAGGGTTTTCAGAGCTGCCTGTTTATATTATGGCTATAAATCTGGACGGGATCCACGCTGTGTAAATCAAACGAGCGCCGCTGTTCCAACTGCTGTTTCGACCTTTCCCGTAAGGTAACGAATGCTCATCATTACGCCGTAATGTCGCTCAGCGTCTTACCTCCAATCGTAACAAGGGCCGAGATGAGGGAAAGTACTCACGATGCGATCCGGTGGAGGGGTGCTTCGGATGAAACATTTGATCTGTCCTTTCTCGCCGTGCAAGGCTTGTTGTGTCTGAGTGCTGGAGATGGTGGGCGGCCCTGCAAACAACAGTTATGAAGAAGGCGCGTCAGTGCAATGGAAGAATGCGAGTCTGTCGCAGGGAGGTGGGTTACATGAGGATTCTTGTGAGAAAAGTTGTTTCAAATGTGCTGGATTACAGTGGTGCCTCAAAATACGAACATCCCGGTTTACTAGTTTTTTTCAGGATATGGGCTACTTGCTATGAAGTGAAGTGAATTATATTTATATAGCGATTTTTTCTCTTTTGACTCAAAGCGCTTTACATAGTGAAACCCAATATCTATTTTTTTACATTCAAACCAGTGTGGGTGGCACCGGGAGCAGGTGGGTAAAGTGCCTTGCCCAAGGACACAACGGCAGTGACTAGGATGGCGGAAGCGGGAATCGAACCTGCAACCCTCAAGTTGCTGGCACGGCCACTCTACCAACTGAGCTAAACATCTGGTGTCTTACCCGCTAGCATTAGCTTATATACTTTTGTTCATCCAGCACGGGAATAAGGGAACCTGAATGTGAAGAACAGTGCTGAGGAAAGGTGGGTGATGCTTATTATATTAAAGAAATAAACAGTGTTCTGAAAATTATTTTTTAAAAGTAATTAATTATAATTACCCGGGGTAACAGTTCGCATGCTGACAAAGCTTAACCTATAGTTACTATAACAATTTACAAGGTTAATAGAGTTGTCTTCTCTTTCTTACCTTCCATTTATCTGCTTTCTTTTGTATTTTAAGTTGTCATTACACATATGAATTGTTAAATCTGAACAATTGTATTTTTGATAATAGAGGTAATTATTGTTATTATTCATCGGTATTTGCATTGCTCCATTTGTAGTGTAATAATGTTCATTGTCATTTCTGTATTAATTATTTCACTAACTGCTTTTCTGCTATCCCTTCTACCATCATATTTGTACATATCCTGTTTATTAATGTTGTTCTATTGTTGTTGTTGTTGTTGTCCATCCATCCATCCATTTTCTACCGCTTATTCCCTTTCGGGGTCACGGGGGGCGCTGGCGCCTATCTCAGCTACAATCGGGCGGAAGGCAGGGTACACCTTGGACAAGTCGCCACCTCATCGCAGGGCCAACACAGATAGACAGACAACATTCACACTCACATTCACACACTAGGGCCAATTTTAGTGTTGCCAATCAACCTATCCCCAGGTGCATGTTTTTGGAAGTGGGAGGAAGCCGGAGTACCCGGAGGGGAACCCACGCATTCACGGGGAGAACATGCAAACTCCACACAGAAAGATCCCGAGCCTGGATTTGAACCCAGGACTGCAGGAACTTCGTATTGTGAGGCAGACGCACTAACCCCTCTGCCACCGTGAAGCCCTTGTTGTTGTCTCTCTGTCTTATTCCCACAATGTCCCTCTCTGTCTTGCTTTCTATGCCCTCCTGGGGGCCCGGCTTCACCAACTAATAATATACATGCATTTAATAAAGTCAAATACAAATAAGGCAACAAGAAAAGTAACCCACACTTCTCTTTTGTAAAGTAAATTTGTCCAGCCGATATGTGCCTCTACATCAACTATATAATTTAACTGGGTAGCTGGACAGAACCAAAAAAAATAAATAAAAAATTTTAATTACTTGTTACTTCATCAAATGTATTCTTTAAAAATAGAATAATAGTAATTTATTACTATGGAAAGTAATTAATACGTTACTTTAAAACATGTAGTCTGTGGTTTATCCGTTATACATTGCTCAATTCTGTGGTAGAGCGGAATATACGTTAGGTCAGGAAAAAAACACAAGTGTGAAGTGAAGTGAATTGTATTTATATAGCGCTTTTCTCAAGTGACTCAAAGCGCTTTACATAGTGAAACCTAATATCTAAGTTAAATTTAAACCAGTGTGGGTGGCATTGGGAGCAGGTGGGTAAAGTGTCTTGCCCAAGGACACAATGGCATTGACTAGGATGGCGGAAGCGGGAATCGAACCTGCAACCCTCAAGTTGCTGGCACGGCCACTCTACCAACCGAGGTAATTTCATCCCTACAAGCCTGTTTTGTAGGTTTCTCTGCTGGTGAGGGGGATTTTATTGCTTTATATATATATATATATATATATATATATATATATATATATATATATATATATATATATTTGCCCACTGGGTGTGAGTTTTCCTTGCCCTTTTGTGGGTTCTTCCGAGGATGTTGTAGTCGTAATGATTTGTGCAGTCCTTTGAGACATTTGTGATTTGGGGCTATATAAATAAACATTGATTGATTGATTGATTGATATTTTATATTATTGATTTTTTTTTTTTCACCAAAAAATATTAAGTCAACTTGTTTTTACGCTTTACTGGTACTTTAAACTACATACACACATATATATATACATATATATATATAGTGTATGTAGTTAAAATATATTTCATATGAAAGACCAGTGTGCCTTTAAAGTACCAGTAGAGCGGAATAACTAGTTAACTTTATATGCTTATTTGTGTTTCATTGCATATTTTAAACCACATCCAATCATATTTACCATCCACAAAATATGAGGACATTTAAAAAAGTTAAAAAGTATGCCATGAATTCAAAATACCATAAATTCAGTCAGCCATTTCGAATACAACCCCCCGGATACCTTCGGCTATTTGCGGAGATTGACTTCACAATGGGAATGCTTCTGCTCTCTGACCATAGTTTCAGATCAGTCTTACTGGAGATTACGCAAAAAATAGACAGATATGTGTTGTCCCTCATTCACCATCTCTATATAAGACATGAACACACATGTTTTTTGCTATTTTTAATGCATTCTAAGTCGTAAATAAATAAATACATACAAAGTCTGCTGACAATGTAGTCAATCGGGGCTCTCTTTTTTACCCACAAAGCCCTCTAAATAACCATCCAAACCCGACAACATTACTCTTTATACATATCCTGACCTAATTATTAACCAAATATTAGCAATGTTGTTATTATAAGCGCCAACGCAAACCAACTATTTTTTAGTGGCGCAACGTTACAGACCCCTCAGTTGACCTCTGCAGCTTTACCACCATGTCCTATTGCTCGGTTGGAAAGAAGATTTCCAACTGACTCCATGCTGGGTGCTGTTTAAGTGATTGTTTCCACGCCAAGTATTTGAACCAGTAACTGGACATGTCACAGACAACAAATGCATCAAATTATGACACTGTTTGATTAGACACAGTTAGAAATGCAAACTCAACAGAAGCCTTTAAGTCCTATCTTAAAACTCATTTTTGTATGCGAGCCTTTAAATAAACTTTTAGACCAGTTGATCTGCCCTCTCTTTTCTGCTGTGCCCCCCTCAACTGTGTGGAGTGGTTATTAGGTGACCACAGATGACGCGCTAGCTGTTCAAAGTTGGGACCAGGGGTGGACCACTCATCTACGCTGCTGACTTGTCTCCACTAAAGATGATCCCTTCCTGACCCCACTATGGACTGGACTCTTACACGATTACCTCGATCCACTCGACGTCAATTGCACCGTTCCCCACATAGGCGGTCCCCTCCAAGGTTTCTCATTGTATCCTATTGGGTTGAGTAGTTTTTTCTTGCCCTGATGTGGGGTCTGAGCCGAGGATGTCCTTGGGGCTTGTGCAGAATTTGAGACACTTGTAATTTGATTGACACTTTGATGTCCGGTAGTACAGATGTAAGTTGCCTACAAAAGTACACGTTTTGGTACCCATCTCTAGTTGCAACCAAGGTATCCTAAGGACACAACTGTATATACAGTATGTGACCATGGAATGGTTCCCTTGCTGCAAAAACTAGAATCTTTTTAATTAATTTTTTTTAATCGGTCTCATTACTGTTCTTCTGCTTTGATTTCAGTTTCTAAATCACGCTCATCCCAGTTTGGAAATTGCATGCAATTTTCCACTAAATCCTCTTGAGATTATGATGGATGCAGTGCATAGTTTCCCGGGACTCCTCATAGAAAAGATGTATCGCCGGGTCTCCTCCCACTGTATTGTCTAGCAGAGGACATGCAAGGACGAGATGAAGAGCCTAAGACTTCGTTCTGTATCATGTTTATTCTTTTGATTTATAGCTTGTTTGATTCCTCCCCAGTAAGATAAAACTTACTGGGAAGGGCTAAGTAAGGTGTGATCAGGACAACCCAGACTCAAGAAGACAAATGTACTCTGTCGTGAAGAAAATCACGCCGGATCGCTTTTGCCCGCAGATGATTTGACCTCCAATAATGTAAAAATAATCATCTTCTCCTACATGCGTGGTATTAAATCGGGTTGTTATGACAAACCGCGCAGTTTATTTGAATATAACCCATATGCTGCTGCTGCTGCCGCCTTCTTAAATGTCAGGGACTTAACAGTTAATAGCCTTTGGGTTCCCTCCGCTCAAAAGGCATTTCAAAAGGTTTTCTGCATCTCTTTAAAACTTCATCAGATCTTGCGTGACAGAAACATCTGAGCCAAAGTGACATGTCTGCCTGCCATCTGGTCTGGAGGCTCTTCACACCAGGTGACCACTTTATATATAAATATATATATATATCTATATATATATATATGAAGATGTCACACTTGACTCAAGTCGGCCCTCTCACTTTGTTTTGCTTTCGTGTTTGATATATGCAATGGACAGGCGGGCATGTTGCAGTTAATTGGGTCTGTTTATAGCCAAACGTGAAGATGCAGGGTATTTGCTTGTTAGCATGGATAAACAAAATTAGGGATTCTATTTAACATCGTGGCAGTCAATTTTTACTAATATATTACATTTTCAAATCTACTTCTACTCCTAAACTCCTGAAAATACTTTACGTCAAAACATGCACACCTACTGTGTTTTCAGTTTTATGACAAATTCAACCCCAATGTGTAATCCCCTTAAATTGGACAGATTTGAAATTTCTCACCCAACTGAAATTGTGAGGTGTATGACAAATTAGCCAAACAATTTGGTACCACACTTAGAGTGGAGTCACAATCAATCAATCAATCAATCAATAAATCAAAGTGTATTTAACCTACTCAGTGGTTAGTAGAGATGCGCGCTTTGCGGTCTCATCCGCGGAGTCCGCGGATAAACCGCGGGTCGGGCGGGTGACATGATGAAAAAATAGATTTTAATTAGATTCGGGCGGGTGGCGGTTGAACCATTCGGAAATATTTGTTATACATGGTTCAGGGACCGGTATCCTTAACCATTCAAAGAGCCATTCAAGACCCGCATCACAAAGCGAAGATGACAATAGGAGATGTTGACATTCTCTAGAATTACCGCCGGCAATCACCCTGTTAATAAGTATTAGGGCGTGCTATGAAGCCATTTGCTTTGTCGCCCTCTACAGCAGGTACGAATGGCTTGGCAGTCTAGTAACATGTCATGTGTTAGACACATGCACACGACTGCAAGGCATACTGGGTGACACAGAGTACACTAATGGTTGTGATATAAACAATTTTAACACTCTTAGTAATATGCGCCACGCTGTGAAGCCACACCAAGCAAGAATGACAAACACATTTTGGGAGAACATCCTCACAGTAACACAACATAAACGCAACACAACAAATACCCAGAATCCTTTGCATCCATGGCAAAACCCTGACTATTTTATACACCCCGCTAGCGGCTCCCATTGTCTTCTTTACTCTGTGAAATGGGTTTACATAGTTCTTTGAGTGGTAAAGGTGGCCGACCTCTGATGTATTTCAACGGGCGGGTGGCGGGCGGTTGCGGTTCTTATAAAATGTTGGTTCGGGTGGAAGGCGGGTGGATGACGAATTTGGTGATGCGGTTGCGGGTGATATAATTGCCTATCCACGCATCTCTAGTGGTTAGAGTGTCCGCCCTGAGATCGGTATGTCATGAGTTCAAACCCCGTGAGTTCAAACCCCGGTCGAGTCATACCAAAGACTATAAAAATGGGACCAATTACCTCCCTGCTTAGCACTCAGCATCAAAGCTTGGAATTAGGGGTTAAATCACCAAAAATTATTCCAGGGCGCGGCATCTCTACTGCCCACTGCTCCCCTCACCTCCCACGGGGTGGAACAAGGGGATGGGTCAAATGCAGAGGACAAAATTTCACCACACCTAGTGTGTGTGTGTCTGTGTGACAATCATTGGTACTTGAACTTTATATTGCCCTTATTCACAAGTGTCCCAAAGGGCTGCACAAGCCACAAAGACATCCTCGGCTCGGATCCCACATCAAGGCAAGAAAAAACTCAACCCACATGATTGTTTGAAAAACATACATTTAGCAAACGTTACTGACATTCTGTCTAATAATTACTAACAATTTGAGGATATGTACTGTGTGTTTTTCCCAATTTAAAACAGTCCCTGTTCTTATAATATACTGTGACTAGAGATCTCCTGTCTAAAGGCAAAACCCAGTAACTCAATGTTGGTCAAAACTGAGCTGATAAAAATTTTGGAGTTCCTATGTGATATGCTTTACATTAGTGTATGGGATATTGTAATTGGTTCCGTAAGTAAGCTGTTACGCGCATGGCAGGACCTAGCAACTACCACATAACCGCGTAGATACAACAGAAAAACGTAGTATCTCAAGGGACCAATCGGAGCTTCTTTGTCAGTCGCCTTATTGTCTTTAATGAGACATTTACAAAAATGGGGGCCGACGGTCAACCTGATTATGTGATGTTATGGCACGAGGGGATATTTGGAAGATTGGCCAGGGACGTTGCAAGCACCTTGTATTGTTCTTAAACAACCAACCATGGATGACAAAAGGATTGAGAAATGCATGTCACAAAAAAAAATACTTTATATCGAATATTTATAACACAGAGATCCATCGAGGCAGAAAATAAGTATAAGAAATATAAAAACAAGCTAATTGGTATATTACGGGCATTTAAGAAGGAATACTACAGTCAATTATTAAACAGGAATAGAAACAATATGAGAGCGACATGGGGCATCCTAAATAGCATCATTAAAAATGGTGCTAAGAAAGATTACCCCCAGTACTTTCTAGATGGGAATACAAAAAATGACAATATGAATCAAATAGTTGAACGTTTTAATGACTACTTTGTTAATGTCGGAAAAAATCTGGAACAAAGAATTCCAAAAGCAGATGATGGGTCGGCTTAGGACTCGAGTGATAGAAATCCCAATTCCATGTTTTTAAAGAAGGTGACAAAAGAAGAAGTAATCAAAATTGTAAATAATTGTAAATCCAAGACCTCAACTGACTGTCATGGAATAGATATGATAACAATAAAAAACATTATACAAGACATTTCAGAACCTCTTACATATATTAGTAACGTATCATTTTTAACCGGCAAATTCCCTGACAAAATGAAAATTGCAAATGTTGTACCAATTCATAAGAAGGGAGACACACACCAGTTCACTAACTACAGACCAGTTTCATTACTTCCACAATTCTCCAAAATCATAGAAAAACTTTTCAATAGTAGATTAGATACATTTATCAATAAAAGTGGGACGCTCGCGGAGAACGAATTTGGATTTAGAGCAAATATCTCAACTTCAATAGCATTAATCAAAATAACAGAGGAAATTACCAATGCAATAGACGGTAAGGAATGTGCAGCCACAGTATTCATGGATTTAACAAAAGTATTTGACACACTTAATCATGATATTTTAATTAAAAAACTAGAACGTTATGGCATCAGAGGTTTGGTCTTGAGCTGGATAAGAAGTTATTTAACCAACAGGAAACAATATGTGAAGATGGGTGAAAATAGTTCAACACGATTGGATTTATCTTGTGGTGTACCCCAGGGATCAATACTGGGACCAAGATTGTTCAATCTTTATATAATCGATATTTGCAAAGTTACAAAAGACTTGAAGTTAGTTTTATTTGCAGAAGACACAACTGATTTCTGTTCAGGAGAGAACACACAGAAGATAATACAAATAATAACGGAAGAAATGAATAAATAAAAAAAATGGTTTGATAAAAACAGGCTATCCTTGAATCTCAGTAAAACTAAAATAATGCTATTTGGTAACAGTAGAAAAGAGCATCAGACAATAATACAAATAGATGGAATATATATCGAAAGGGTAAAAGAAACCAGATTTTTGGGAATATTAATAGATGATATAATGAACTGGAAATCTCATATACAAAACATACAACATAAGGTGGCAAAAAATATTTCAATAATGAATAAAGCAAAATACGTCCTGGGCCAAAAATCACTTTATATTCTCTACTGCTTGCTAGTGTTACCATATCTGAGTTACTGTGCAGAAATATGGGGAAACAACTACAAATGTGCGCTACATTCGTTAACTGTGTTACAAAAAAGATAGATTAGAATAATACACAATGTTGGATATAGAGAACATACAAACCCTTTATTTATTGAGTCAAAAATATTAAAGCTCGATGACTTGATAAAATTGCAAACAGCTAAATTGATGTACAAAGTAAATTATAACCTGCTACCAAAGAATGTACAACAATTCTTCTCAACTAAAGAGGAGAAATATAACCTTAGAGGAAAATCTAACTTAAAACATTTGTATGCCCGTACAACACTTAAAACTTTTAGCATATCCGTATGTGGAATTAAATTATGGAATGGATTAAGTAAAGAAGTTAAACATTGTACTGATATGAGCCAGTTTAAGAGGATGTTTAAATTAATAGTGCTTACAAAGTACAAAGAAGAAGTATTATGAGAAACACTTTCAAACTTATTGAAAATAAGATATTCTTCCTCTTAGTATGTTAATAATGACTGAATTAATTAAGTACATGTTAGAAAACTGCTGTGTTACTCACTCATAGATGTCATTTTGCTATTTTGCTGTAAAGGTCAGTGAAGTAATGTATATATTGTGGGCGCTCTGAAGTGGAAAAGGGGTAGGATTAAATAAGCTTTGCTTCTTCCTACTCCTTTTCGGACATGATGTATTGTGTATTGCGAAATGATGAAATTAACTGATGTATAATGTATGTATGTATGTCATGTTCGAAATAAACTAAGAAAATAAAAGAAAACAATTCTTCCCCTTGCATAGTCTTTTGGGCAGATAACTGGGGAGGTCAAAATAAAAACAATGTGCAAACACAGAATGGGGCCCACCCGAGATTGTGATAAAATATCTGGAGAAAGGGCACACGTTCATGAGAGCAGATTCAATCCATGGCTCAATCGGGAAGAAAATGAAAGCTCACGAAAACATCTATATGTTTGATGACTTTGTAGATCTTTGTAAGACAGCATAAAGCTAGGTTGGTTTTCCTTACTTTTCTCAAAATCAGCTAGAAGTGAGTTACTAGGTTTTGCCTTTGGACGGGAGAGATGAGTATTTTTCACATTAGCTGTGGCATCAAATCCCAGGTCCTGGGATTTATAATTTTGTGTTAATAAATGGTGTTAACACATGATTCATAGTAAAATCTGTTTTTATTATTTAACATTGAGCTGACAATGATAACTGTACTGTCCAGCTGTTGTAGCTTGGTTTCTTATTAACACTTCTGAGCCTAATTTGCAAGTATTGTGCAATATATACATATTTTTATATACAATAACCCAGTGGTTCTCAAACTTTTTTTCACCAAGTACAACCTCAGAAAACATTTAGCTCTCCAAGTACCAATGTAATGACCCATGTTAAATTATAGTGGCCTAAATATTCATTAAAAACAAGGCAGATACACTATATTGCCAAAAGTATTTGGCCACCTGCCTTTACTCACATATGAACTTGAAGTGCCATCCCATGGAATTGGCCTAAATGTTTTGGTATCCTGGAGCATTCAAAGTTCCTTTCACTGGAACTAAGGGGGCCAAGCCCAACTCCTGAAAAAAAACAACCCTACACCATAATTCTTCTACCACCAAATTTCACACTTGGCACAATGCAGTCTGAAATGTACCGTTCTCTTGGCAGCCTCCAAACCCAGACTGATCCATCAGATTGCCGGATCGAAAAGCGTGATTCATCACTCCAGAGAAGGCGTCTCGACTGCTCTCGAGTCCAGTGGCTACGTGCTTTACACCACTGCATCCGATACTTGGCAATGGACTTGGTAATGTGTGGCTTAGAGGCAGCTAATCAGCCATGGAAACCTATTCCATGAAGCTCTCTCCGTACTGTACGTGGGCTAATTGGAGGGCCACATGAAGTTTGGAGCTCTGCAGCAACTGATTGTGCAGAAAGTCTTTGCACTACACGCTTCACCATCCGCCGACAACCCTCTGTCAGTTTACATGGCCTACCACTGAGTTGCTGTTGTTCCCCAACTCTTTACTTTTCTTATAATAAAAGTTGACTTTGGAATATTTAGCAGCAAGGAAATTTCACAACTGAATTTGTTACACAGGTGGCATCCTATGACAGTTCCACGCTGGAAATCACTGAGAGCTGCCCATTCTTTCACAGATGTTTGTAGAAACAGTCTCCATGCCTAAGTGCTTGATTTTATACACTGGGCCAAGTGATTAGGACACCTGATTCTCATCATTTGGAAACCAAATACTTTTGGCAATATATTGCATTTTATTTCACAGGTAGATGTAATATATTTGGCTAATGTAACATTACAAACAGTTTGAACAGTAACCCTGTGTTCGAATAATAATTGAAGTGATTATGTGGCATACCACTAGATGGAGCCCATGTACCATCGGTGTTTTTTATAATATATATATATATATATATATATATATATATATATACATATATATATATATATATACAAATGTATATAGAGTAGACTTTGCATGCAGTTGCATTTCAGAGACATTCGATGGCAGTAGTGTATAGGCTGTGTTGCCTATCGAGGAAGTAGCCTTTGCTATGAAGCCAGTCTAATGTTATGCCCTACAAAGTGTTTATTCTGTAAGTATTTTATATAATACACACCAGCTTTTGACTGTAACATAAATCTTTGTTGTCATCTTGATGACCAAACTTGGAGGTGTTGAAATCGCCATGTAAAATTCCTAATTCTAATCAGTTTCATGTGTATGGGACAGCTGATAAACAATTCAGGCCGACACCACCTTAATTTAGACTTAGACAAACTGTATGGATCCACAAGGGAAATTGGTCCACACATTAGCCCGGTTACAAATGATAGAAAAGGTAAGGGTGGAAAGGATAATGCACAGAAACGGAGAGCAAAAACAAAAAGTATAAAGTAGAGTAACCATTTACCATAATAGCATATGGTATATATAACATACATACAATATTTACATATAATATATTGTCCTTAAGCATCAGTTTCATGTAGTGACGTCTTTTGAAAGATGTTTTGATGATTAGCAATTAACCTGAGAGTCAAAAGTGTGACAACCGTCACTTTTCTTCCCCACAGGAGGTCACAAATATTACATGTTTTTTTTTTCTCCTAGAAAAAAAGTCAGACCGTCTTATATTTGAGGTATTAATACGTGCAAATGCGCAGGTGACGCCAAACGATTCCTTCCCCACGTGAGCTTTTTTACCTGTCACACATGCAGATGCCAGTAAACGGGAGAGATCACAGATGTGAAAAAAACGGGTCTTGAATGAATGAATGAATGAATGGTTTATTTTGAGCCATGCAAACAAAACAAGAGAATGACATAAAATACAAAAGAAATATATAAATACATTATTTTTTACACCTACATTGAAAACATTACATGTGACTAATCTTTTGTAGATGTCAAGATTGGCTCAAAAGGGAGTGGGAAGAAGTGAACTTATTAGGTCCCACCCCTATAAATATACAATATATATATACACAATATAAAATACAATAATATATATATAATATAATTCAATTCAGTGGTTGCTGCGTAGATGCTATATATTATCTACATATAATACATTTAAATTCACACACACTTACATATATACATATGTACACACACTTGTCTTGAAAAGTGATTGTATCGGGTCATTTAGTTATATTAGGCGTGTTTTAATGCCATCAGTCGTTTTTAACATGACGTTTCCACCTCTTTCCTATTGAACACCAACCACAAAAAAAAAAGACAGGAAGATGATTCCAAGACTATTTTGCAGAGTTTCACCCTCAGTGCCCAACTGACATTTTGCATATGAATAAAAAAAACAAACTTAAATGAAACTCCTCACAAAGCCAGCGAGCTATTTGTCCCTTAGAAAATAAGGCGAGGACGCAATCAAACATTTACGAGTCTCCAGTGATGGCGCGGGTTAAAGACGCCGCGAGTGGGTGGCGCATGTTGATTAGCGAGACGACTCGCCTCACTTGCCAACTTCCTCCAAACTCTGCCATCTCTCCTACGATTGCAGTTTATTACCTGTCTCTTATTAAAATGAATTAACATTTTAATGACTTTGCCAGATGGTGCCTCGGTATGCTACTGGAAGGGCTGCGAAATGAATGACGGCACTAATTTAAAAGCAATTTTTTTTTGTGTGTGTATGTTTGTTTTTTTTCGTCTAATGACAGCAATGTGTTTTTACATGAAACATGCATGTTCTTCCCCAGTGTTAACACAGAACTGGATCAATAGCTTGCAGGTGGCAAAGGGCTTACAGTCCTGGCTAAAGAGGATCTATTCTATGGATCCCACTTGCAAATGAGAGGCATAATTAGCCTTATCTCCCTGACTCAGGTCCAAAGAATGTGTCAGTGCTGAGAGCCAAACAGATAGTGGGCCGCACTGCACAACATCAGCAGGGAGGTCATCAAAGTATGAAGTGGCAATTTGTCATTTAATTCATCCGGAGGAGGCGTCAATCTGGTTACGCAACTTTGTCGTGGGTGTCAAAAGGCCGGCGCTTACATTTCTCTGCATAACTGCTACAAAATAAAAAAGCTTTGACATTTTTTCTCAGTAGTGTACAACAGCTTTTGAGCTTTGTTCTGGCGGGATAAGAGCGGGAACAAAGCAGGTACGCAAACATCAGCTACATGGTGGACACTTTGAGAAGAGACGGGAGAATCCTTTGTAAGGCGATGCTGTCAATGTGGAATATGCGCCTGATCTGACAACAGGAGTGCGTGTCTTCATGACTAAAATAGCAACAAGGATGTTTCAAGTGCTGGATGTACTATTTTTCATGTCAGTGGTAATTACTTAATATTGCCAACTGGAAGCAATGTGGCGTATATTACTGCCATTGAATGATACTGTTGTACATTATGAGTTGTGGTAACCATTAATTGTGCAACAATTTAAGGGCTGACAATGTTGGAACATATTTTTATAGTTTGTAAAAAGTAAATCAAAAGTGAATTCAACCTGAAAAAAAAAATATTATGTGCACTTCATTTTTAATACTCTGATTTTTCAAAATTCAACATCAAAACTTAAATTTGGAGTTTCCAATTTTATCTTATCATGCACAAAACTTTTGGACATACATAATTTAGTTTCAAGATTGTATGTATTATATATAAATATGTATACATTTATATACATATATATATATATATATATATATATCCATCCATCCATTTTCTACCGCTTATTCCCTTTTGGGGTCGCGGGGGGCGCTGGCGCCTATCTCAGCTACAATCGGGCGGAAGGCGTTTATACCCTGGACAAGTCGCCACCTCATTGCAGGGCCAACACAGATAGACGGACAACATTCACACTCACATTCACACACTAGGGCCAATTTAGTGTTGCCAATCAACTTATCCCCAGGTGCATGTCTTTGGAAGTGGGAGGAAGCCGGAGTACCCGCAGGGAACCCACGCATTCACGGGGAGGACATGCAAACTCCACACAGAAAGATCCCGAGCCTGGATTTGAACCCAGGACTGCAGGACCTTCGTATTGTGAGGCAGACGCACTAACCCCTCTACCACCGTGAAGCCCATATATATATATATATATATATACGCACATGTTTACATATATACATACATAAAAACATATGTTTACATATAGAAACATACATATACATATATACATATTATATATATATATATATATATATATATATATATATATATATATATATATATATATATATATATATATATATATATATATATATATATATAGTACAGGCCAAAAGTTTGGACACACCTTCTCCCTAGTGTTTTCTTTATTTTCATTACTATTTACATTGGATATTGTCACTGAAGGCATCAAAACTATGAATAAACACGTGGTGTTATGAACTTAACAAAAAAAAGGTGAAATAACTGAAAATATGTTTTATATTCCATTTTTTCAAAATAGCCACCCTTTTCTCTGATTACCACTTTGAACACTCTTGGCATTCTCTCGATGAGCTTCAAGCACACCTGTGAAGTGAAAACCATTTCAGGTGACTTCTCTTGAAGCTCATCTGGAGAATGCCAAGAGTGTGCGAAAAAGTAATTAGAGCAAAGGGTGGCTACTTTGAAGAAACTGGAACATAAAACATGCGTTCAGTTATTTCACCTTTTTTTTTTTTTTTTATAACTCATAGTTTTAATGCCTTCAGTGACAATCTACAATGTAAAAAGTCATGAAAAAAAAAAAAACGCATGGAATGAGAAAGTGTGTCCAAACTTTTGGCCTGAAATGTGTATTATTATTATTTTTTTTTTTTAATATATGTATTATTTTTCCTCAACATTGTTGTTTAGTCTTTAAAATGCATCGATTCGCCTTATTTATTTTGTATAAACCTGATGCTCTGTAAAGTAATCGAGGGGGCTTTGCTGTGATTATTGGCTTTCTCTCCTTGGTCCAAGGGTCACTCTGCATGCTTCTTTTGCCCATAAACATTATTATTATGCACACATAAACACTTGTAGATACCGTATCAAACATTAAATGCACAAATGTGGCATTTGTGCACATTGTATCCTTTTATTCATTAGTTTTCTCTCAGATGGCTGGAAGTAATCTGTGCATATAATCCATACTGTGCATGCAGTACATAGAGTGTATATTTTGTTTGATATAAATAATGCCAAGCATGGATGTGCGCACACCACGTAACCTCATTTGAGGTGCTGACTAGCAGATTCATTGCAAGCGCACGTGAAGAGTAAGCAATATGTATCCATTAGTGACTTAAACACAAACTGCCTCCCCTGCTAGCTGTTTGATTATAATTAAATTACATTCTTCCCCGGGGAAAAGCAGCAATCCTCTTGTCTGCGCGCATCACCACTGGGGGAGACGGCGCGTAGGAGAGAGATAGACGGACGGAATGACACATGCAATTCAAATGAAGCCGTTAAAAGGGCTCCGAGGATCACTGCGGGGAAAACAAACAGTGACGACACATTCGGATGTGCAGCAGCAGCACATCATAACATGGCCTCCATTGGTGTTGCACAGTGTTAGCATGGGGCTGCGAGGTATTGTTTTAAGTCATCGTTAGCGGGGTTATGCAATACCCATGAAACTAGTGGAGATCGGTTTGCTTTCTGTGGAATTTATGACATCAGGTAATATCGTGGCACTGTATGGTGGTGAGAATGTCGGATTTAACTATTGAACCCTCATTCAAAGTTGGTCTGAACAACCAGAACAAATATGTTACCAACGACAAAAATGGCCTGTTTGAAGCCAGCGGAAATTGTATTTTTTTGGCACCACCTTTATTCTAAGACCCTGTCTAAATTAAACCGGATAATTCATTAAACAAATAATTATTTAGCCTGAGCCCCGTTTCGGCCACACTTAATCATCGTTTATGGTCCACCTCCTTGGATACATTTTTACACGGGTAAATGCGCCATTTATTTTTTGAATCTCCGGCTCTTAGCTCTGTATGGACTCATTGATTGTTTACAAACTGAGTTCGGAGGGGAAGTGACGCCAGAAAGACCGTGCCCCACACAGGAAGTGACGCTAGAAAAAAATGCGCCACAGTCAGCTTCTTAATAAAGCGGTTTCGCAACTCGGAGCTAAATATGGAGGCGAGTCATCCAGAAATGCACGTGTTTCTCTTTCCATCAGTACAGACGCTTGTGGAAATCATAGATGAATACCTTAAGAGAAAGCGATTGCAGCAATTTGGGATACAACACTTATCAGACGGCAAAATAACTTTCGAATATCCGGGTGGGATGTGATTCTACGTAGCGAAAAACTTTGTCCATCTGTCGAAGGAGAGACAACGAGAATGCAGGCTCCCATGGTTGTGATTGAAAAAAAGGTAACGTGTGCTTTGTATTACCTGGCCATCCCCTGAAGACTACGGAAATCGGCGAATGCTTTTTTTGCTTATTGTCCGCCATGTATATCGCGGTCCAGAACAGGGTTCCCACACTTTTTCTACAGGCAAGCTACTTTTCAATTGACCAAATTGAGGGGATCTACCGCATTCATACATATAATTTACATTTATTTATTTTTGAAAGAGACGTTTTTGTTAACAAGTTAAATGTGTTTAATGATAATACAAGCATGTGTAACACATATATATGTCTTTCTTTCACAAAGACAAGAATATAAGTTGGTGTATTACCTGATTCTGATGACTTGTATTGTTTGGAATCAGACAGTAATGATGATAACGCCCACATTTTCAAATGGAGTAGAAAAAAAGTCATCCTTTCTGACCAATACCACATGAAAGTGGTTGGTTTTTGGCATCTTATTTATCCAGCTTCCATACACTTTACAAGAAAAACATTGGCGGCAAATTCCGTAGCTTGCTTGATTGAGATTCACGGCACCCGAGAGTCTTGTGAGATGACGCTGGCTGCTGCGAGATCATTATAATGGAAAAATGACCGAGAGGAAGGCGATAAACACTTTTTATTTCAACAGACTCTTGCGTCATACCTGCCGTCAAAAGCCTAAAGACCGACTGCACATTTCCTATCTTCACAATAAAAGCCCTGCTTCATGCTGCCTGTGCTAATAAAATAAAGAAATGAAGCAGGGCTTTTATTGTGAAGATAGGAAACGTGCAGTCAGTCTTCAGGCTTTTGACGGAAGTTACGGCGCGAGAGTCCGTTGAAATAAAAAGTGTTTCTTGCCTTCCTCTCGGTCATTTTTTCATATTCATGATCTCGCAGCAGCCAGCGTCATCTCACAAGACCTTCGGGTGCCGTGAATGACAATCAAGTGATGTCTTGGTGAAGGTTGATAATCGCTAATTTTTAGGTCTATTTTTTTTAAAAGCCTGGCTGGCGATCGACTGACACACCCTCCGCGGTGGACTGGTAGCTCGCGATCGACGTAATGGGCATCCCTGGTCCAGAGTATATAAAGTCACCAAAAATTAATAAACAATGAAGATGAAGGCAATAGAGTGAGGAGTGTCCTGACCAGATATCTAGATCCCTAGATTGATTGATGTAAAATGTTCTTTATCACATTGTTTATAAATTTTGGATTCATTTACGATGGCTCAGGTGTGAATCACACACTGGATTCCATTTAATGGAAATACCACAAGACTGAATATTGTTCAGAGAAGTTAAATTCAAGAGCTTGCACACAAAGCAACACTGGAGGTGACTATGACGTGCGCATTTTCCACGCATGCGTATTAGGTCGTGTCTCATCGGCGGACGGAGGGGGGAAGGCGGTCTTAAACGACCATTGTGTGTGTGGACAAGGATAAGATTAGGTGGGATTTACCCTGGATATCTTTTATGTAGAAAGGGGCCTAACGAACTATTGCAATCCTTTATGTTAAGACTTCAATTTGGACAAGTGGCTTTCACTTTAAAACGTTGTATATTTGCCCACTGCATGTCACTATACTTTTATTTAACTTTGTTTGAATTATTATTTATTTGAATTAAAACATTATATATTAACTTATTAATCAATATGTCAGCAAAAATAGCTTCAACATAAAAATGCTTGAATTACTGTTGCACAAGAGCTAAATAGCATCCATTGTCCTTAAGGCAAGTAGAACAACGCAAACACACAGTTAGACACAAAAGACCATATGGAAACAATAGACAATAACACAACAGGTACAAATATTCAGAGTTTTAAAAGGATAGAGTCCAAGGACCATGACTGATTTGACTTCAACCAATGTTTAAGGACCCCTTTAAATGTCAGGTAGGTCCCACAGTTTCTTACGTGCTCCGCTAAAATACTCCATAATTGTGTGCCTCTGATAAACGGTACCATTTACGTCTCGTCTCGATTACTGTAACGTATTATTTTCGGGTCTCCCCACGTCTAGCATTAAAAGATTACAGTTGGTACAAAATGTGGCTGCTAGACTTTTGACAAGAACAAGAAAGTTTGATCAAATCCCGCCTGTACTGGCTCACCTGCACTGGCTTCCTGTGCACTTAAGATGTGACTTTAAGGTTTTACTACTTACGTATAAAATACTAAACGGTCTAGCTCCATCCTATCTTGCCGATTGTATTGTACCTTATGTCCCGGTAAGAAATCTGCGTTCAAAAGACTCCGGCTTGTTAGTGATTCTCAAAGCCCAAAAACAGTATGCGGGCTATAGAGCGTTTTCCGTTCGGGCTCCAGTACTCTGGAATGCCCTCTCCGTAACAGTTCGAGATGCCACCTCAGTAGAAGCATTTATGTCTCACCTTAAAACTCATTTGTATACTCTAGCCTTTAAAAAGACCTCCTTTTTAGACCAGTTGATCTGCCGCTTCTTTTCTTTTTCTCCTCTGTCCCCCCCTCCCTTGTGGAGGGTGTCCAGTCCGATGACCATGGATGAAGTACTCGCTGTCCAGAGTCGGGACCCAGGATGGACCGCTCGTCGGGACCCTGGATTGACCGCTCGCCTGTGTATCGGTTGGGGACATCTCTACGATGCTGATCCGACTCCGCTTGGATGGTTTCCTGTGGACGGGACTCTCGCTGCTGTCTTGAGGTCCACTCCAAGGTTCTCATAGTCAGCATTCTCACTGGCGTCCCACTGGGTGTGAATTCTCTTTGCCCACTGGGTGTGAGTTTTCCTTGCCCTTATGTGGGTTCTTCCGAGGATGTCGTAGTCGTAGTAGTTTGTACAATCCTTTGAGACATTTGTTGTTTAGGGCTATATAAATAAACATTTATTGATTGATTGATTTGGTCCAATTTAGTCTTTGAATACTACGGTCTCACCTGGTTAGTGCTCTAGTTCTGACTCTATTGTTGTTTATTCCATACAAAAATCCTATCAAAGGTGAAGGAGCAGGCTCATTTAGAACTTTAAAAATGAGGGAAGCGTCCAGAAACTTTTGACTTACTTACAATGTTACAATAATGATAATGCAAGGGCTTCCTGTCTCGAGTGTTAAGTGTTTTCTCAAACAGAGACTTGAGTGGCTTCAAAGTGCTCTCGCATGCGTGGGACCAAGTCAAGTGGGAATAGTTAATGTGACTAAATATAATAGTGTGCATATAAACCTTTGCAGACTCTACCGTCACATTTGCCAAGTGAAATGTAACAATTTTAGCTATTTTGTCAAAAAGTCCTCAGTCTATATGTTCCCATTCAAAGCATGCAGTAACATCTAACCTTTAATGGTTTTCCCTGTGAAGTAAGTGCATGTTTTTTTTTTGGTCTTAAACGTTACTATACACTTTAAACACATTCCTTAGAAATTACACAAGAAACTAAGCATAGTGGTACCTCAATTTAAAGGCCTACTGAAACCCACTACTACCCACCACACAGTCTGATAGTTTATATATCAATGATGAAATATTAACATTGCAACACATGGCAATACGGCCTTTTTAGTTTACTAAATTGCAATTTTAAATTTCCCGGGAGTTTTTTCTTGAAAACGTCGCGTAATGATGATGTGTACGCGTGACATCACAGGCTGTTATGAATATGAGCGCTGCACACACACACAGCTAAAAGTCGTCTGCTTTAACTGAATAATTACACGGTATTTTGGACATCTGTGTTGTTGAATCTTTTGCTATTTATTCAATTAATATTGGAGAAGTCAAAGTAGAAAGATGGAGTTGGGAAGCTTTAGCCTTTAGCCACACAAACACACGGTGATTCCTTGTTTAAAATTCACAGAGTTGAAACTTTACTATGGATCAGAGCGGACATGGATCCCGACTACATGTCAACCAGCAGGTTTCGGTGAGAAAATTGTGGTTAAAAGGATACCGGATATCAGCTGAGCTTGTGCCTCCCGTACAGCTGCCGTCGACTTCCCCGAGACACTGCGCGTCAACACCCGGCCGTGGACGTACACTTCCGACTATCAGGTACTGTTAAACTCACTAAAACACTAGCAACACAATAGAAAGATAAGGGATTTCCCAGAATTATCCTAGTAAATGTCTCTAAAAACATATGAATCTGTCTCAATGCAACGCGATTGCAATCGCGTTTTTTTTTTCAACTTTTTTTTTTTCTAGTCCGTTGCTTTAAATATCCTCAAACACAAATCTTTCATCCTCGATGAAATTAATGGGGAAATTGTCGTTTTCTTGGTCTGAATCGCTGTTTTTGTTGGAGGCTCCCATTAAAATCAATGTGAATATATGAGGAGCCCTCAACATGTGACGTCATTGTCTGCGACTTCCGGTAGAGGCAGGGTTTTTCTCCAGTTGCAAACTTTATCGTAGATGTTCTCTACTAAATCCTTTCAACAAAAATATGGCAGTATCGCGAAATGATCAAGTATGACACATAGAATGGACCTGCTATCCCCGTTTAAGTAAGAAAATCTCATTTCAGTAGGCCTTTAAAGGACAAGTAGAGTGGAAAAACAAGTTGATTTTAACTGCTTTCAGTGTATCCATTAAACCATATTCTATCATATTTACAATCCTCAAAGTATGTGAAAAGTTTAAAAAAGTACCCATGATTGTCACACACACGAGGTGTGGCTAAATTATACTCTGCATTTGATCCATCACCCTTGATCACCACCTGGTGATCAGCAGCAGTGGCTGCACCCGGGAATCAATTTTGGGTGATTTAACCCCTAATTCCAACCCTTGAAGCTGAGTGTCAAGCAGGTAGTGGTTCTGCATTTGTGTTTCATCTGACCACAGAACTTTGCTCCAGAAGGTTTTTTCGCCTCGATTGCTGTAACGTATTATTTTCGGGTCTCCCCATGTCTAGCATTAAAAGATTACAGTTGGTACAAAATGTGGCTGCTAGACTTTTGACAAGAACAAGAAAGTTTGATCACATTACGCCTGTACTGGCTCACCTGCACTGGCTTCCTGTGCACTTAAGATGTGACTTTAAGGTTTTACTACTTACGTATAAAATACTACACGGTCTAGCTCCATCCTATCTTGCCGATTGTATTGTACCATATGTCCCGGCAAGAAATCTGCGTTCAAAGGACTCCGGCTTATTAGTGATTCCCAAAGCCCCAAAAAAGTCTGCGGGCTATAGAGCGTTTTCATTTCGGGCTCCAGTACTCTGGAATGCCCTCCCGGTAAAAGTTCGAGATGCCACCTCAGTAGAAGCATTTAATTCTCACCTTAAAACTCATTTGTATACTCTAGCCTTTAAATAGACTCACTTTTTGGACCAGTTGATCTGCCGTTTCTTTTCTTTTTCTCCTATGTCCCACTCTCCCTTGTGGAGGGGGTCCGGTCCTATCCGGTGGCCATGTACTGCTCGCCTGTGTATCGGCTGGGGACATCTCTGCGCTGCTGATCCGCCTCCGCTTGGGATGGTTTCCTGCTGGCTCCGCTGTGAACGGGACTCTCGCTGCTGTGTTGGGTCCGCTTTGGACTGGACTCTTGCGACTGTGTTGGATCCACTATGGATTGAACTTTCACAGTATCATGTTAGACCCGCTCGACATCCATTGCTTTCCTCCTCTCCAAGGTTCTCATAGTCATCATTGTCACCGACGTCCCACTGGGTGTGAGTTTTCCTTGCCCTTATGTGGGCCTACCGAGGATGTCGTAGTGGTTCGTGTTGTGGTTTGTGGAGCCCTTTGAGACACTAGTGATTTAGGGCTATATAAGTAAACATTGATTGATTATATTTGTCCATGTGATGTCAGAGGAAACAACAATTGAGCTGTTTTGCCACCATACCCAGCAATATATTTGGAGGAGAAAAGGTGAGGCCTTTAATCCCAGGAACACCCTGCTTATCGTCAAGATAAGTGGTGGTAGTATTATGCTATAGGACTGTTTTGCTGCCAATGGAACTGGTACTTTACACAAAATGGGACAATGAAAAAGGAGGATTACCTCCAAATTCTTCAGGACAACCAAAAATCATCAGCCCGGAGGTTGGGTTTTGGGCACAGTTGGGTGTTTCAACAGGACAATGACCCCAAACACACGTCAAAAGTGGTAAAGGAATGAATAAATCAGGCTAAAATTAAGGTCTTAGAAAGGCCTTCCCAAAGTCCTGACTTAAAAATGTGGACAATGCTGAAGAAACAAGTCCATGTCAGAAAACCAACAAATTTAGCTGAAGTTTGCCCCAATTTTGTCAAGATAAGTGGTCAATATTTCAACCAGAATCTTTTAGATGGCTACCAGAAGTGCCTTATTGCCCTGAAATTTGCCAAGGGACATGTAACTAAATATTAACATTGCTGTATGTATACTTTTGACCCAGCAGATTTGGTCACATTTTCAGTAGACCCATAATCAATTCATAAAAGAAACAAACTTCATGAATGTTTTGTGTGCTCCAATCACTCTATTACAAAAAAATAGGAGTTGTAAAAATTATTGGAAACTCAAGACAGCCATGACATTATGTCCTTCACAAGTGTACGTAAACTTTTGACCACGACTGTATATACTGTATCTCTCGGTGGAGCTAATTTAGGGAAACATTTTCTTCTTCTAAAATGTAGTGGGTGTTGCGCTTTATAGTCCGGAAAATATGGCACATCCGTTTTTGGGGAGCTGTCATGTTCGTCATTAGGGACCAATGGGTGCGGATATTTAAAGGGGAACATTATCACAATTTCCGAAGGGTTGAAACCAATAAAAATCAGTTACCAGTGGCTTATTTTATTTTTCGAAGTTTTTTTCAAAATTTTACATCTTCCGAAATATCCCTAAAAAAAGCTTTAAAGTGCTTGATTTTCACTATTTGCGATGCCACTGTCCATTTTCCTGTGACGTCACGTAGTGATTCCAATACAAACAATGGCGAATAGCACAGGAAGATATAGCGACATTAGCTCGGATTCAGACTCGGATTTCAGCGGCTTAAGCGATTCAACGGATTAAGCATGTATTGAAACAGATGGTTGGAGTATGGAGGCACATGGCAAAACCGAAATTGAAGAAGAAACTGAAGCTATTGAGCAAATAGCTATTGACGCTATTCGGCCATGCTAACGCTATTCTGCGTTAGCATCGCCGCTAAAATGTGCAGACCAACCAATCAGGACTTTAGCATTGACACTGGATCAATAAGTCAATAACAACAATGTTCACCTTTGTGATTTGGTTGACTTTATCGTTGGGAATGCTTCTGCTTTGAGTGTCGCAGGATATCCAGACATTCTTGCCATAAATGTCGTAGCATCGCCGGTAAAAACCAAACGAGGGACTTTCGCATCTCTTGAAACTGGAGCAACTTAAATCCGTCGATTGCTAAGTGTTTGTTTGGCATTAAATGTGGATGAGGGAAAGGCTGGATGTAAATATAGCTACAAATGAGGCATAATGCACACAGCTAGCCTAAATAGCATGTTAGCATCGATTAGCATGCCTTGCTAATCGATGCACATTCTACGTAAATCAACTTGAATCCGTGCATGATTATGTTGTTACACCCTCCGACAAAACACAGACGAGGCATGATGTCTCCAAGGTACCGGCAAACAGTCGAAAAAACGGAAAATAACAGAGCTGATTTGACTCGATGTGGTAGGGAAACATGGCGTTGACGACCGATGTGACGTCATGTTCTGACGTCGTCGCTGAGAGAGCGATAAACAGAAAGACGTTTAATTCGCCAAAATTCACCCATTTAGAGTTTGGAAATCAGTTAAAAAATATATATGGTCTTTTTTCTGCAACATCAAGGTATATATTGACACTTATATATGTCTGGTGACAATGTTCCCCTTTAAAGGGGAACATTATCACAATTTCAAAAGGGTTAAAAACAATAAAAATCAGTTCCCAGTGGCTTGTTGTATTTTTTGAATTTTTTTTCAAAATGTTACCGGTCCTGGAATATCCCAAAATAAAGCTTATTTTCGGTATCTTCGAAACCACAATCCATTTCCCTGTGACGTCATACAGGGCTGCCAATACAAACAACATGGCGGTTACCACAGCAAGATATAGCGACATTAGCTCGGATTCAGACTCGGATTTCAGCGGCTTAAGCGATTCAACAGATTACGCATGTATTGAAACAGATGGTCGGAGTATGGAGGCAGATAGCGAAAACGAAATTGAAGAAGAAATAGAAGCTATTGGTGCGAATAGCTATTGACGCTATTCGGCCATAGCGTGGGTGTACCTAATGAAGTGGCCCATAGCATGGCTGCCTTATTAGCATCGCCGGTAAAATGTGCGGACCAAACGATCAGGACTTTCGCATCTTGTGACACTGGAGCAACTTAGATCTGTCGATTGGTAAGTGTTTGTTTCGCATTAAATGTGGGTATCTAGTTTCAAATGTACATACAGCTAGTGTAAATAGCATGTTAGCATCAATTAGCGTAGCATGTTAGCATCGATTAGCTGGCAGTCATGCCGTGACCAAATATGTCTGATTAGTACATAAGTCAACAACATCAACAAAACTCACCTTTGTGATTTCGTTGACTTAATCGTTGCAAATGCATCTGCAGGTTATCCATACATCTCTGTGCCATGTCTGTCTTAGCATCGCCGGTCAAATGTGAAGACACTCTAGCACATTCAATGGGGGTCTGGCGGCAGATTTCTTGCCAGTGGTGCAACTTGAATCCCTCCCTGTTAGTGTTGTTACACCCTCCGACAACACACCGACGAGGCATGGTGTCTCAGAGGTTCCAAAAAATAGTCGAAAAAACGGAAAATAACAGAGCTGAGACCCGGTGTTTGTAATGTGAAAATGAATATGGCGGGTGTGTTACCTCGGTGACGTCACGTTCTGACGTCATGGCTAAAAGACCGATAAACAGAAAAGCGTTTAATTTGCCAAAATTCACCCATTTAGAGTCTTTTTTCTGCAACATCGAGGTATATATTGACGCTTGCAAATGTTTGGTGATAATGTTCCCCTTTAAGGTGTTTGAAGAAGATGCTGAGTTCACAGGCAGTTTGAAGGTCTTCACTCTTGACCACAATGACAGGGCAATGACTATATGCACACAAGCACTTTATTTACGCTTCCACAAGCCGAGCAATCCAATTCTCCTCTAACTAAAAATTACTTGGAATTCCTCATGTGGTTTGGAAAAAAAAACCCAATGTCAATTATTCAAGGAGGAAAACAAACGAATGTCAAATGCCAATTGATGCGAGAGGAAAGGTAAATGCAACTGAGGACAGAAGAGGAAGACATCCAAATCTTGCTTGAGCGAACAACATAAAAATGATCTGCTGCCTGTTATTTAGTTCCCGAGCATGCTCGGAGTTGTTCAAAATCCTAATTAAAACAATCCATATCCGCTTTCTTTTCATCGTGTATTCTGTTTACTTATTGCGGCTATAGAGCGGCAAGCAGACAAGCACGTTCCAATGACGTGAAAACAATGGAATTAGAAATGACTTTGCCCGACGCATCTTCCGCAACGACATTCATCGCGGTTCATGGAAAGTCCCGGTTTTGATCCGGCGCTAGAGGGGGAATTGTGTGGTATCCCGTTCCTTCTGATATGCAAAGTTAACGTCTGCGTGTTGAAAAGGAAACTCTTTACACACCACGCTTTCTTCTTGATGTTTTTTTTTTTTTTCATACCTCAAATCAGCACACACTTGCTTACAGGCAAACTCTTTTGTTAGCTTTCAAAATGGCCCATTGTCAACGTTAAGTATACATCATGTTGCCTGAAAATAAAACATAAAAAACCCTCTCTTGTTCTTATCATGGCATATTTGTATTATATTCCTGCTTTTGCATGGATACCTAAGGGCGTCGTTACACTAGGCAACCCGTGCCATCACACCCAATATAAACATCTCCTTGTGGGAATATGTTGCTAATGAGGTCATTTATTCCAGGGTTGCCAGGTCTCACACCAGGGCTAATAATCATTAATGAGTTACTGGGACGGAAAGAGATGCTTCCTGGTGACTCATGCAGATTATAAAAGGTGTGAGCACTTCTTGGAAAAGGTCTGTGGTACATTTACTGCGGATAAGAGGAAGACATAAATGTAATTAAAAATATGCGGGGTGACCTGGTGGTACCCTCAGTGCAGCATGTATGATTTGTTTTGATCGGTGTCCAACATCGGTATCAGAAATAAAAACATTGTATTTGTCCACCACCTATATATATATATATATATATATATATATATATATATATATATATATATATGCTTTTTGCAGATGATGTGGTCCTGATAGCTTCATCTGACCGGGATCTTCAGCTCTCGCTGGATCGGTTCGCAGCCGAGTGTGAAGCGACCGGAATGAGAATCAGCACCTCCAAGTACGAGTCCATGGTTCTCGCCCGGAAAAGGGTAGAATGCCATCTCCGGGTTGGGGAGGAGACCCTGCCCCAAGTGGAGGAGTTCAAGTACCTAGGAGTCTTGTTCACGAGTGAGGGAAGAGTGGATCATGAGATCGACAGGCGGATCGGTGCGGCGTCTTCAGTAATGCGGACGTTGTACCGATCCGTTGTGGTGAAGAAGGAGCTGAGCCGGAAGGCAAAGCTCTCAATTTACCGGTCGATCTACGTTCCCATCCTCACCTATGGTCATGAGCTTTGGGTCATGACCGAAAGGATAAGATCACGGGTACAAACGGCCAAAATGAGTTTCCTCCGCCGTGTGGCGGGGCTCTCCCTTAGAGATAGGGTGAGAAGCTCTGCCATCCGGGAGGAACTCAAAGTAAAGCCGCTGCTCCTTCACATCGAGAGGAGCCAGATGAGGTGGTTCGGGCATCTGGTCAGGAATCCACCCGAACGCCTCCCTAGGGAGGTGTTTAGGGCACATCCAACCGGTAGGAGGCCACGGGGAAGACCCAGGACATGTTAGGAAGACTACGTCTCCCGGCTGGCCTGGGAACGCCTCGGGATCCCCCGGGAAGAGCTAAACGAAGTGGCTGGGGAGAGGGAAGTCTGGGTTTCCCTGCTTAGGCTGTTGCCCCTGCGACCCGACCTCGGATAAGCGGAATATGATGGATGGATGGATATATATATATATATATATATATATATTAGGGGTGTGGGAAAAAATGGATTCGAATACAAATCGAATCGAATGTGTTGTGCGATTCAGAATCGATTCTCATTTTTAAAAAAATCTATTTTTTTTTTTTTTTTACATCAATCCTACACAGCAATACCATAACAATGCAATCCAATTCCAAAACCAAACCTGACCCAGCAACACTCAGAACTGCAATAAACAGAGCCATTGAAAGGAGACACAAACACGACACAGAAGAAACCAAAAGTAGTGAAACAAAAATGAATATTATCAACAACAGTATCAACATTAGTTATAATTTCAGCATAGCAGTGATTAAAAATCCCTCATTGACATTATCATTAGACATTTATAAAAATAAAAAAAAAGAACAATATTGTCACAGTGGCTTACACTTGCATCGCATCTCATAAGCTTGACAACACACCGTGTCAAATATTTTCACAAAGATAAAATAAGTCATACTTTTCGTTCGTTTAATAGTTAAAACAAATTTTCATTATTGCAATCAGTTGATAAAACATAGTCCTTTACAATTATAAAAACTATTGTAAAAAAAAAAAAATCTACTACTCTGCTTGCATGTTATCAGACTGGGGTAGATCCTGCTGAAATCTTATGTATTGAATGAATACAGAATCGTTTTGAATCGGAAAAATATCTTTTTTGAATCGAGAATCGAATCAAAAACAATCGATATGTTATCGAATCGTGACTCCAAGAATCGATATTGCATCGAATTGTGGGACTCCCAAAGATTTGCAGCCGTGATATATATATGTATATATATTGATTGATATATATGTACACAATTTTTGGTTTTTAATATACATATATATTTATTATATTCATTATTTAATATGTAATATATATGTTAATTCATATTTTTTATTAATATCAATGTAACATAAAATTATTTTTTTAAAACTATAATAACTTATCATAGTATAGTATTGTTGTCCCGAAACCAATATGTTGGTAACGGTACCAAAATTATTTTGATACTTTTTCGGTACTTTTCTAAATAAAGGGCACCACAAAAAACTGCATTTTTGACTTTATTTTAACAAAAAAAATCTTACGGTACATTAAACATATGTTTCTTATTGCAAGTTTGCATATAAAATAGTGAACATACAAGACAACTTGTCTTTTAGTACTAAGTAAGCAAACAAAGGCTCCTAATTTAGCTGCTGACATATGCAGTAACATGTTGTGTCATTTATCATTTTTTTCGTCAAAATTATTAAGGACAAGTGGTAAAAAATGAATTATTAATCTATTTGTTCATTAACTGTTAATATCGGCTTATTTTTGCTTTTAAGATGTTCTATCTGCACTTCTGTTAAAACATATTAATTCTTCTGTTTGATATAAGAAATACGTTGATTATTTGAGTGAAATTCCTGCTTCAATACTGTTTGTTGTTGTTGTTGTGCTTCTGTAATATGCAACTGTAACAAAAAAGGCGTTGTTGATATTGTTTGTTGTGTTTGTGAAATGGGCAACTCAAACAAAAAAGTCATTTACTAACACGCATGTAATGGATATAAGAAATACTTTGATTATTTGAGGTAAATTCCTGCTAAAATATTGTTTGTTGTTGTTGTTGTTGTTATTGTTTGCTGTGTTTGTGAAATGTGCAACTCGAACAAAAAGTCATTGATGTTGTTGTTATTGTTGTTGGTTGTGTTTCTGAAATGTGCAACTCGAACAAAAAGTCATTTACTAACACATATGTAACGGCTATAAGAAATACTTTGATTATTTGAGTGAAATTTTTGCTAAAATACTATTTGTTGTCCCTGCTAAAACAGACTGCCTCAGGTTTCAAAGTCAATATCTGGACCGCTGCATCATGTGGAATTAATTAACTAATAAATAAATAAGTGTCTTTTCTTACTAAATGTAGTCGACTAATCATTCTGACACAAAAAGAATACATGTAATACATGCCATTTTTGTATCTTTAACTTTAACTTAACTGGGTGTGAGTTTTCCTTGCCCTTATGTGGGCCTACTGAGGATGTCGTAGTGGTTTGTGTTGTGGCTTGTGCAGCCCTTTGAGACACTAGTGATTTAGGGCTATATAAGTAAACATTGATTGATTGATTGATTGATTGATTGATTGATTGATGCTTTACATACATTTTTGGATGATATCACAAATTTGGGTATCAATCCAATACAAAGTCGTTACAGGATCATACATTGGTCATATTCAAAGTCTACATGTGTCCAGGGACATATTTCCTGACTTTATAAACATAATATACATTTAAAAAAACAAAACAAAAGAAGATGTTGTGATGTCAAAACATATCGACGTAATCATAGTATTATTGACTAAATAGACTACTGTACTTACAATACATTGGATGTTAAGTGTAGATCCACCAATGGCGTTACGTTTACATGTTACAGGCGGATCGGTACTTTTTAGAGTATCGCGGTACTATACTAATCCCGGTATACCGTACAACCCTATAGTGTAGTATTGTATTATAGTATTTTTGAACCAACACGTCTCAGATGTCCCACAGTATTGGTAGCATGCGTATAGTGAGCCTTACTGAGACCACGTCATTCAGGCGGTATTGCTCGCTTGGTAGAGCGGCCATGCCAGCAACTTGAGGGTTGCAGGGTCGATCCCCGCTTCCGCCATCCTAGTCACTGCCGTTGTGTCCTTGGGAAAGACACTTTACCCACCTGCTCCCAGTGCCACCCACGCTGGTTTAAATGTAAAAAATAGATATTGGGTTTCACAATGTAAAGCGCTTTGAGTCACTAGAGAAAAAGCGCTATATAAATATATTTCACTTCATTTAACACGTTATGATTGTCCATGCCTGTCTCTGACAGTGTGTGTCTCTCCAAAAAGCGTGTTTGAAAAAAACAAATACAAATTACAGAACCCAAAACCAGTGAAGTTGGCACGTTGTGTAAATCGTAAATAAAAACAGAATACGGTGTGCAAATCCTTTTCAACCTACTGTATATTCAATTGAATACACTGCAAAGACAAAATATTTAATGTTGCAACTGCAAAAGTGTTTTGTTTTTTTTGGCAAAAATAATTTAATGGCAGCAACACATTGCAAAAAAGTTGGCACTGTGTTACAAGGCCTTTCCTTTTAACAACACTCAATAAACGTTTGGGAACTGAGGAGAAGCTTTTCAGGTGGAATTATTTCCCATTCTTGCTTGATGTACAGTTTAAGTTGTTCAACAGTCCGGGGTCTCAATTGTCGTATTTTACGCTTCATGATGCGCCAAACATTTTCAATGGGAGACAGGTCTGGATTACAGGCAGGCCAGTCTAGTACCCACACTCTTTTACTACGAAGCCACACTGTTGTAACACAGGCAAAATGTGGCTTGACATTGTCTTGCTGAAATAAGCAGGGGCGTCCATGAAAAAAAATGTTGCTTAGAAAACAATTTTAAATGTGGACTCTTCAGACCACAGGAGACTTTTCCACTTTGCATCAGTCCATCTTAGATGAACTTGGGCCCAACAAGGCCGGTCGTGTCTCTGGGTGTTGTTGATAAATGGCTTTCGCTTTACATAGTAGAGTTTTAACTTGCACTTACTTATCTAGCGACAAACTGTAGTTACTGACAGTGGTTTTCTAAAGTTTTCCTGAGCCCATGTGGTACATCATTTACACACTAAAGTCGCTTTTGAATGGATCAAAGGTCACGGGCGTTTAATTTTGGTTTTCGGCCTTGCCGCTTACGTGCAGTGATTTCTCCAGATTCTCTGAACCTTTTGATATTACGGACCGTAGATGTTGAAATCACTAAATTCCTTGCAATAGCTCGTTGAGGAATGTTTTTCTTAAACAGTTCGACCATTTGTTCACACAACTGTGACCCTCACCCCATCCTTGTTTGTGAATGACTGCGTATTTCATGGAAGATTATTTCATACCCAATCATGGCACCCATCTATTCCCAATTAGCCTGTTCACCTGTGGTATGTTCCAAATAAGTGTTTGGTGAGCATTATTTAACTTCCTCAGTCTTTTTTGCCATTTGGGCCAGCTTTTTTGAAACATGCTGCAGGCATCAAATTCCAAATGCGCTAATATTTGCAAAAAATAACACCGTTCACCAGTTCGAACGTTAAGTATCTTGTCTTTTCGGTGTATTCAATTCAATATAGGTTGAAAAGGATTTGCAAATAATTGCATTTTGCTTTTCTTTACGAATTACACATGGTGCCAACTTCAATGGTTTTGGGTTTTGTATAATTTTTAACTATTAATTTCATTCGAAGGTGTTGTTTCAGATGGCGGATGGCCATTATGAAACAACACACTACCAGTACAATGTCAATACGGCCAGTGAGTGTGCCATACACTCACAAAGGCGTCATTTGGCTATCACTACCATTCACCTTTTTTTTTTTTTTTTACAAAGCTGCGTTTATTGGTGGAAGTCTATCACGGGATGGACTCATCTCGCTATCGACGGGTCAATCATCCATCCATCCATCCATTTTCTACCGCTTATTCCCTTTTGGGGTCGCGGGGGGCGCTGGCACCTATCTCAGCTACAATCGGGCGGAAGGCGGGGTACACCCTGGACAAGTCGCCACCTCATCGCAGGGCCAACACAGATAGACAGACAACATTCACACTCACATTCACACACTAGGGCCAATTTAGTGTTGCCAATCAACCTATCCCCAGGTGCATGTCTTTGGAGGTGGGAGGAAGCCGGAGTATCCGGAGGGAACCCACGCATTCACGGGGAGAACATGCAAACTCCACACAGAAAGATCCCGAGCCTGGATTTTAACCCAGGACTGCAGGACCTTCGTATTGTGAGGCAGACGCACTAACCCCTCTGCCACCGTGAAGCCCACGGGTCAATCAATCAATCAGTTTTTATTTATATATCCCTAAATCACAAGTGTCTCAAAGGGCCCCACAAGCTACAACGACATCCTTGGCTCAGAGCCCACATCAGGGCAAGGAAAAACTCAACGCAGTGGGATGACAATGAGAAACCTTGGAGAGGACCGCAGATGTGGTTGACTACCAGGGGCGGTTCTAGGCATGCTTATATGAGGGGGCAGTCAGAAATGTGAAGGGGGCATCATGTGTACACATCATGCTCCAGCACTTTTTTTTCTGTGCTTATAGTAACGATGCTTTCTTCATTGAAATGTGTCTTTAGCTATGTGTCCTACCCCAACCTGGAGTAGTGGATTGCACTTCGTCAGGCCTCTACCTTCAGACCTGTCCAACTTGGGTGTCCCACCTGAAGACTAAGCTCCTGCTGGTATAACTCTTACGGTCACTGAGGCACGCAAACCCCCTGACCACAATAAGGTGGCAATCCCTCAGGGGGGGGGGGAAATTAACAGCGCTGCCATATTTCCGACAGGGGAAACAGAAGCAGGCGTCTCGCACCACAGAATACTCTAGCCATGGTCGTGTGCGGTACCAGGCAGGATTGAATGATCTTAATGTTGTACCAAATGCTTTGGGTAGCCACCCAGTATTGGCTGAGATGGTGCGTTGCCATTTAAGTCACTGGGTAGCTGAGCAGGCTGCTTTGGGGGAGCGCTTGTTGGGGGGACGGAGGGAGCTGGTGCAGGAGAAACAGTGCTTGCTGGTGCTAAAGGTGCAGTATTGCTAGCTGCTGTCCCTGATGTACTAGCAGTAGCATCATTGCTACAACTACTACATGCAGGAGCAGGACTACACTTTTTAAATACTCTGAAAAATGGATGCATTACAGAGCGTTAACTTTCTCTTTGTGAGCTGCTGGAAGCTGGAGCAGAAAATAAGTAAGCTTGAACGACAACAGAAAAATCCCGCTGTGATTACATGAAGAAAAACGACAACAGTACAGGACTACAGCCTGGGGCGGGGCTTTACGTAGGGGTCTGTCAGACCCAGGTCACTTGTCTTCAGTTTGTCACATGCAGTGGACGTGGGCACTCATCTGGGCACAACATTCATTCACTCCAATGTGTGTGTGTTGCCCACTTGCTTGTAAATTGATGAAAACGGCAGTGTTTTTGTTTTTAGATGTCTTGGTCATATCAAATGAAACTTATAATTTGTTTATTACAAAATGTAGATTGAAACATTAAAGGTTGACTATGTAGAATTACAAGAAAAACAGAAAAAGAATTCCAGCAGTCGATTGCCAGACCGTTGCTAAGTAAAACGGGCCGTTGCTAGGGACTCCGCTCTGAACAGAGGACAGCAGAGGAGGACTGTTAAGCAGGATATGTTTAATTTTTACCGTCATTAACAGCATGATAAATGACTTGTAGCTTGTTACAGGGACAGTGGGGGCTCTCTGCCTTCCAAACCACTGCTGCTCAGAGCCTCCGCTGTCACTGCTTCTCGTCAAGTTGTAAAAAAAAAAAAAAAAAAGGAACTCCGTAGCACGGAAAGTCCGCGACGATAAACGTGTTTATGCCAGATAAGACTACACAAATACACCCATTCTAACAAGTATATGATCAATGTAGACAACTTTTCCTTTTCTTTTACTTTCATACTGCAACAGTGATTGGATGTTTACTGAGGGCTGAGGGGTGTGTGCGGGTGTGTGTGTGCTGCGCAGCCTGTGGAATGTTGAATACACGCACAGCGGAGGGAGGGATGAGAGGGAAGCCGACACTACTATATCGTGTGTGTCCCCTTTTTGGCGGATTTTTCCGCTAGTGCAGATCATTTTGTCACCTTTTAATGTCATCATTTTGTGAGTTTATTAAAATTTGCTTTCTCAAATTTTGATTTGAGGGGGCAAGACATTTATTAGCCGGCCATGGTGACCACCCGCCCCCACAACGACCACACATTCTCCTTTTTGTTGTGATGGATATGTACAGATAAAATGGGATGCACAAGACACCATTTGTCGCGGTTTACCTAACACCTGAAACGTGATATATTGGGGGGGGGGGGGGGGGGCACGATCCACTTTAGCCACCAGACAGCAGTAGAGTGTTGAATATCTTAAAATAGGTTTTGTGGCAAATCCAACTTTGACCACAGCGTCAGTTTACATGTATAGTGGCGCTTTCCATCATTTTCAGCAGACTGCATTGCCAAAATGATTTTTTTCTCTCTCACAAGATCCAGGGCCATATGAAACCCTTCACTACTGGATGAACAACAAAAAAAATCTTACCGTTGACAGTGAGAGAAACTTCTTTCTCTCCGGCGCCGACTCTCGGGACCACGGCCCGGCAAACATATTTCCCAGCATCCTCCTGCCGCACGGATTTCAGCGTCAAGAGGTTCTCGTTGCTGAGAACCTGTGACGAGAAGAAATATAAATAAAATGCAATGTCAATACATGAGGCACGTTGAAATATGAAATAGTAATAAAGCGAAATTACAAAGAGGGGGGCGGGGGGTGGATGGCAGCATGACGGCCATTGGACATTATAAAGGGCACCTCTTCTCAATTATTAAAATCCAATTTGGGATCTGAGCTCAATGGAATAAAAAGGGGGGCTTCACGTTGGCCTGGCGTAAAAGGAAAGGTGGAATGATCAAATCGACTGAATAAATAGCATGTGGTCATAGACATGGATGAGAATATTTCATACATTTGGAGGAAAGTATGCCTGTCCAGTCACACACAACTTAGAGGAGATGAGTGTGTTTTGCTTTTTCTTTGGCTGTTTTACAAACACACAACTCAAAGCATTACAACATCACCACATGCACTTTGTAGCTATATTAATGTGGTGTTATGTTATTTCTGTTGTATTGTGCTTAGCTTCTTTTTACACTTGCGGGACAACTATGGGGACAGAGTGGCGCGGTTGGAAGAGTGGCTGTGCCAGCAATCTGAGGGTTCCTGGTTCAATCTCCACCTTCTACCAACCTCGTCATGTCAGTTGTGTCCTTGAGCAAGACACTTCACCCTTGCTCCTGATGGGTCGTAGTTAGCGCCTTGCATGGCAGCTCCCGCCATCAGTGTGTAAATGTGCGTGTGAATGGGTGAATGTGGAAATAATGTCAAAGGGCTTTGAGTACCTTGAAGGTAGAAAAGCGCTTTACGAGTATAACCCATTTACCATAACTAACAGCGTTTAAAATTGAGTCCCGTCAGGCACAATTGTGATACAAAACTTTGGGGGGGTGGGAATTAAACAATTGTTTTTCAGAGGGGATCTCTTTCTGGATGTTCTGAACTCCTGTTTGAAAAGGCACTTTGTGTTGCCAGGGCCGGCCCGCGGCATAAACACTCTATGCGGTTGTTTAAGGCCACAAACACTGACGGCGCCACATGACCTTGAGTTGAGTTTGAGTTTTTTTTTCGAACATGCATGCATACAACACGATACATCACCATTTCCAAGTTTCCCTTTTCAACATGTTCGAAAAGGAGTAGGAAGAAGCAGATCTTATTTAATCCTACCCCTTTCTTTTTACATAACAGTTGCTAAAACGTTTGTTCACTTCCTGTTCTCTGCGGTGAGGTGGCGACTTGTCCAGGGTGTACCCCGCCTTCCGCCCGAGTGTAGCTGAAATAGGCGCCAGCGCCCCCTGAGACCCCAAAAGGGAATAAGGGGTAGAAAATGGATGGATGGACTTCCTGTTCTCAATTTATTCACAATACACTCCATAAGTAATCACAATAAAAATAAATAAATTAAATAATAATTGGTGAAGTAAGTTGTATTTCATATGATGAGATGAGTAAGATTATTTTGAGAATGAATGAATGAATGGATGGAATACATTCAGAATGCTTATCATGGTTTTTCTTCTTTGTACTTTGTAAACACTTTAAGTTTGAAGAGTTTCTTAAAGTGGATCAGATTATTACATTGTTTGATTGCTTTGCTTAATCCATCCCATAATTTAATTCCACATTCTGACCGTCTTAAATGCTGTATGTGCATACAAATGTTTTGAATTACATTTTTCTCTAAGATTATATTTCTCCTTTTTTTTTTTAGAAAAAATATGGTATATTTTTGGGTAGCAGGTTACAGTTTGCTTTGCCTTGACTGAGCTGTTGTAAAGATTAGATTTTTTTTTCTTTCATTTAAGTCCCTCAGTTATAAAAGACGACATCATAAAAGTTAAGATGAAATACATTTTGATGTCAAAGTTCAATAATAAGGTTGTTTGAATCAAATCAGGAATGTGTAACACAACTTATACCCCGTTTTAAAACATATGAATTCCTTCTGGGGGGTTGGGGAGGGGGGCAAAGCTAGTTTGGAACATTCCACTGTTCACACAACACAGATGTCATAATATCATTAAAGCTCACTTTTGTGCATTTATGTTCAGCACCAACATTTTGGATCAAGGATGAAGTGATAGAAAAAAAGGTAAATTATGATAAATATGTTTGTGGCAGGAATACACAAAAGTATATATAAATTTCACTTTTGCACCCAATTGTACATACCGTATGTTTCAGACTATAAGCGGCAACATTTTTTCCAACGCTTGGAGCCCTGCAGCTTGTAAAACAGTGCGGCTAATTTATGAAATTTCATTCGCTAACGACCATTATGTTTTGTATTGATAAATAGTTTTCTTAAAAAGGTGTGTTAGTTTGCGCTATGGCGCCATCTTTTGGAGGAGTTTGCTTACTGCAGATGCTGCAGTTTGCAGTGAAATTTCCTGTTTTGCGCCGTAAACCAGAAGTATATCCCGTTTTGTCTAAAAATGTTCTATGGCCTTTCTGGTCAAAAGGATTCTTCATTCATCACTCTGAGGAACGTTTGTAAGTTTTACAGTATAAAAAAAATAAAATCTTTGAGAAACTGTCCCATTGATTGTTTTCATGCATATTTGTAGGTGCCATCATAATGTAATCAAGCTAGCGTTGTTAGCATTAGTGAAAACGCTAACACGTTTACAATTGTCTATGTTAGTAGTATTTACTTACTTTGGAATTGTTTTTGTATTGTTTCCATTTTGTAAATTCACCAAAACGTCACTGTTTAGTTATTTAGTCTGTTTTGATATGAGAGCTACCATCTACAGCTAGTGGGTCCATGATGATGACTTCTGTTTTGTTTGATCAGCCGTTTTGCTGCCGTGTGACAGGCACTTTTTGGAAATAACTTAGGTATATAAATAAAAATTACAAAATCTTTCGTACCGGTATATAAACGCGATTAACCATCCGGTGGAATTGATATGTAAAAATATTTATATATTCTAAAATTTGATGAGTGCGGCTCAAATTCCGGTGCGCTCAATAGCCCATAAAGTATGGTAATTGTAGTGCTTTTAAGGAACCCTGATCATTGATTGTTTTCATGCATATTTGTGGGTGCTATCGTAATGTACTCAAGTTAGCGTCGTTAGCATTAGTGAAAACGCTAACACGTTTAGAATTGTCTATTTTAGTAGTATTTGCTTACTTTGGAATTGTTTTTGTATTGTTTCCGTTTTGTAAATTCACCAAAACATCCCTGTTTAGTTATTTAGTCTGTTTTGATATGAGAGCTACCATCTACAGCTAGTGGGTCCATGATGATGACTTCTGTTTTGTTTGATCGGCCGTTTTGCTGCCGTGTGACAGGCACTTTTTGGAAATAACTTAGGTATATAAATAAAAATTACAACATCTTTCGTACCGGTATATAAATGCGATTAACCATCCGGTGCAATTGATATGTAAAAATATTTATTTATTCTAAAATTTGATGAGTGCGGCTCAAATTCTGGTGCGCTCAATAGCCCGTAAAGTATGAAATTGTAGTAGCTTTAAGGAACCCTGATCATTGATTGTTTTCATGCATATAGATAGATAGATTGTACTTTATTTGTGGGTGCTATCATAATGTACTCAAGTTAGCATCATTAGCATTAGTGAAAACGCTAACACGTTTAGAATTGTCTATGTTAGTAGTATTTACTTACTTTGGCATTCTTTTTGTATTGTTTCCGTTTTGTAAATTCACCAAAAACGTCACTGTTTAGTTATTTAGTCTGTTTTGATATGAGAGCTACCATCCGCAGCTAGTGGGTCCATGATGATGACTTCTGTTTTGTTTGTTTCACCGTTTTGCTGCCGTGTGACAGGCACTTTTTGGAAATAACTTAGGTATGTAGATAAATGTTACAAAATCTTTCGTACCGGTATATACATGCGATTAACCGTCCGGAACGATTGATATGTAAAAATATTTATTTATTCTAAAATTTGATGGGTCCGGCTCAAATTCCGGTGCACTCAATAGCCTGTAAAGTACGAAATTCTAGTAGCTTTAAGGAACCCTCATCATTGATTGTTTTCATGCATATTTGTAAGTGCTATCAAAATGTAATAAAGCTAGCGTCATTAGCATTAGTAAAAAAGCTAACACGTTTACAAGTGTCTGTGTTAGTATTATTTACTTACTTTGGCACTTTTTGTATTGTTTCCATTTTGTTAATTCGCCAAAACGTCACTGCGTAGTTTTTTAGTCTGTTTAGATAAGAGAGCTAACTTCCGTCGCTAGTGGGTCCATGACGATGACTTCTGTTTTGTTTGATCAGCTGTTTTGCTGCCATGTGACAGGCACTTTTTGGAAATAAAACTTACAAAATATTTTGTAATGGTAAATATATGCGATTAACCGTTCGGTGCGATTGATATGCAAAATATTTATTTATTCCCAAATTTAGTGGGTGTGGCTTAAATTTCAGTGCGAGGTAATCGTGGTGCATTCACGAACCCTGATTACAGTTTGAAAACAGAGTTTTTGAAGACAGGGGCTGGGTTTAACCCCCAGTACATGCACTTATAATATAAATCATAATGTAAGTGATGCTTTATTAGGTTTATTCTTATCCACTAATGGTACTTATGCATGAATCAGCTAATCTCTATGTTATACTATGACGTAAAGGGTCACTTTTAAAAAGCCAGTTTTGACCAAATAAGTCAATAATTAGTTTTTAAGTGTGTGTATACTGAGTTTTTTTGATTGAGACTTTTATTAGTTATTAGTAGATTACACAGTACAGTACAAATTCCGTAAAATTGACCACTAAATGGTAACACCCGGATAAGTTTTTCAACTTGTTTAAGTCGGGGCCCACGTTAATCAATTCATGGTAGAATGAGTGTGTGCATGTTGGGCGGGAAGGTTAAAGGCCTACTGAAACCCACTATTACCGACCACGCAGTCTGATACTTTATATATCAATGATGAAATATTAACATTGCAACACATGCCAATACGGCCTTTTTAGTTTACTAAATTGCAATTTTAAATTTCCCGCAGAGGTTTTGTTAAAAACGTTGCGGAATGACGCCGCGTGCACGTGACATCATGGACTGTCAGGCAGCACCATTTGCGGCTAAAAGTCGCCTCTTTTCATCGCGCAATTAAACAGTATTCTGGACATCTGTGTTGCTGAATCTTTTGCAATT
Organism: Nerophis ophidion; assembly: GCF_033978795.1. Lineage (NCBI taxonomy): Eukaryota > Metazoa > Chordata > Actinopteri > Syngnathiformes > Syngnathidae > Nerophis > Nerophis ophidion. Next base: position 12,130,053 of record NC_084628.1, on the reverse strand, counting down.
TTTTCAATCAATAATGGAGAAGTCAAAGTAGAAAGATGGAGTTGGGAAGCTTTGGCCTTTAGCCACACAAACACACGGTGATTCCTTGTTTAAAATTCCCGGAGGTGAAGCTTTACTATGGATAAGAGCGGTCAAGCGAACATGGTTCCCGACCACTAGTCAACCGGCAGGTTTCGGTGAGAAAATTGTGGTAAAAAGTCGCCTCTTCCCGGAGATCAGCTGAGCTTGCGCCGTCCATGCAGCTGCCGTCGACTTCCCTCAGAAACTGGACACATTTAATCTCACTAAAACACTAGCAACACAATAAAAAGATAAGGGATTTCCAAGAATGATCTTAATAAATGTGTCTAAAAACATCTGAATCCGTCCCAATGCAATCGCCTTTTTTTTTAACTTTATTTATTTTCTTGTCCTTTGCTATCAATATCATCATCCACGAATCTTTCATCCTCGCTCAAATTAATGGGGAAATTGTCGTTTTCTCGGTCCGAATAGCTCTTGCTGCTGGAGGCTCCCATTACAAACAATGTGAGGATGTGACGATTCCTCACCCTTGTGACGTCATCGTCTGCGACTTCCGGTAAAGGCAAGGCTTTTTTATCACCATCAAAAGTTGCGAACTTTATCGTCGATGTTCTCTACTAAATCCTTTCGGCAAAAATATGGCAATATCGCGAAATGATCAAGTATGACACATAGAATGGACCTGCTATCCCCGTTTAAATAAGAAAACCAGTAGGCTTTTAAGTTTAAGATGTAAAAAGGTAATATTTAGGACCCAGGTCTTGTTTAGGGGCCACACAAAACAAGGCCCTTATGTAGCAGCTGAGATTTTGTTTTTTTATTTGTATTTGTATATTTAGTTTTATTGGTCCCCGTGGGGGAATTAATTTTCACTGATGTATTCAGACAATAAACATCACACATCACAGACGTGAAGTGAATTATATTTATATAGCGCTTTTCTCTAGTGACTCAAAGCGCTTTACATAGTGAAACCCAATATCTAAGTTACACTTAAACCAGTGTGGGTGGCACTGGGAGCAGGTGGGTAACGCGTCTTGCCCAAGGACACAACGGCAGTGACTAGGATGGCGAAAGCGGGAATCGAACCTGGAACCCTCAAGTTGCTGGCACGGCCACTCTACCAAACGAGCTATACCGATCGCAGATAAAAAGACATCATACATGACACAACCTCTGCTCATTCTTGCCAACAACTGCACTCCATTTCTGACTAAACACGGGATTAATCAACGATGACTTCTGTTTTGTTTGATCAGCTGTTTTGCTGCCATGTGACAGGCACTTTTTGGAAATAAAACTTACAAAATATTTTGTAATGGTATATATATGCGATTAACCGTTCGGTACGATTGATATGCAAAATATTTATTTATTCCAAAATATAGTGGGTGTGGCTTAAATTTCAGTGCGAGGTAATCGTGGTGCATTCACGAACCCTGATTAAAGTTTGAAAACAGAGTTTTTGAAGACAGGGGCTGGGCTTAACCCCCAGTACATGCACTTATAATACAAATCATAATATAAGTGATGCTTTATTAGGTTTATTCTTATGCCGAACTAAAAGTGTTATTATTTTTATGATTTAATTAGGGGCCTTACTAATTATAAAGGATCGGATCGGATCGGTGCGGCGTCTTCAGTAATGCGGAAGTTGTATCGATCCGTTGTGGTGAAGAAGGAGCTGAGCCGGAAGGCAAAGCTCTCAATTTACCGGTCAATCTACATTCCCATCCTCACCTATGGTCATGAGCTTTGGGTCATGACCGAAAGGATAAGATCACGGGTACAAGCGGCCGAAATGAGTTTCCTCCGCCGGGTGGCGGGGCTCTCCCTTAGAGATAGGGTGAGAAACTCTCCCATCCGGGAGGAGCTCAACGTAAAGCCGCTGCTCCTTCACATCGAGAGGAGCCAGATGAGGTGGTTCGGGCATCTGGTCAGGATGCCACCCGAACGCCTCCCTAGGGAGGTGTTTAGGGCACGTCCAACCGGTAGGAGACCACGGGGAAGACCCAGGACACATTGGGAAGACTATTTCTCCCGGCTGGCCTGGGAACGCCTCGGGATCCCCCGGGAAGAGCTAGACGAAGTGGCTGGAGATAGGGAAGTCTGGGCTTCCGTGCTTAGGCTGCTGCCCCCGCGACCCGACCTCGGATAAGCGGAAGATGATGGATGGATGGATGGATAATTATAAAGGTTCCACTGTATATGTAAATAAATGCACTAACCACTCCAGAGCCCCTCTTCATCCACACTATGGTAAGAGAGGGATTTCCAGTCCAAGCACAGTTGAACACGGCATCAGATCCCAGGTCCACCTGCAGCGACTGCGGCTCTGCAGCCATGCGAGGCCCGACTGTTGAGACATAAGTCAAGGAAATTCATACACGCGCTTTAAAAAAAAATGATGGTGTTTTTTTTTTTTTTGTGGGCGGTAATAACAAGACTCACAGTAGACATCAACATTGCGGCTGACGTTAGTCCTGCCCAGTTGATTGGTCACCTCACAGGAAACAGGCTCCGTAAAGAAGGAGTGGTCCACAATCACCTCGTACGTGTCTCCAGAGACCTCCTTTATGATGCTTCCCCCTTTGGCCCACCTGGTGAGAGGATTTAAAGGCAGAGAGGAAAAACGAAAAAAAAAAAAATCAAGGATTTAATGCATTTTTTTTAGCTTTCTTTCTTTGTGTGAATAAATCATCATTCTCTGGGCAGATTTTTTTCTTATTATTTTTTTTTTTACAGCGCTGGCTTCAGCATTTCTTTGTGGCAGCCCTGCATGGTGTGACATAGTCCCTGGCGGCTACAAGCAGATGGAACGTTTTCCATAAAAGCCAGGCAGAGAGTGTATAAGAAAAAAAAAACAACAACTGACGGAGTAGTATGGGTAGCACCCCACTGCCACCTGTGAAGATTGGCAGCTAGAGTTAATACGAGTGACAGCTGATGCGAGTCAGTGATGGAGTGGAGCCCATGATATTTTTTTTAACTAACCCTACAATTTGGTTGGAGTTGTTTCGGAAGTTTCGTAAATGGTCAGCATTTTGCCGGTTTATCTACCAACAGACAGCTGGCTTTATCATACCTTGAGATTTTAATGGTGTTACATCCCTATTGCATTTTACATTGTTTTCTGCATGTAAAATTATAATTAATCTTTGTAAACATGTGTTTTGTGTGTCTGGAACAGATTTATTGGATTTAAATTATTTATGGAAAAAATAATTCACTTTTACGATTGAGTCGTCAACCTAATAGAATATCAGAATCTGAAGTACCACTGCTTATATGAGTAGGCAAATATCAGAAATAAATATGTAGTAGCACTGTCGTATTTACCGTATGAGCAAAAATGGCTTTGACTTTAGAGAGAATAGTGCATTAACAGGGAATACACAATTTAGGGTTAAGTACGTCATGCTTTTGAATTTGACTATTGCTAAAACAATTAAAAATGAATTGTTTCATCCTGCACAATGGACTCATTGTGCATTAACGCCGGCTTGATACCGTAGATGCAAGCAGTAACAAAGACAATGGTATAATTTTTAAATAAACTACCAGTACTAAGAGGCACAGAGACTTCACGGAATAGAGAACTCAATTGTTTTCCATGACTAAACTGGGCCCATGCTTGATTGAAATGCTATCATTTGTATACGAAGAGATTACTCATTCAATCACCAAGTAAAGTGGAGCAGGATTTTAATTGGACTTCACAGGATTTTTTTATTATTTATTTTGATACAATTTTCTCTTTGGCAGTTGCACGTCTCTTAGGTGTCTTGTTTATTTTTTTTTTTGACAAAATCAGTACTAACTTGTCTTTTTCACCCCAGGTCTTGCCAATCTCTAATAATGTGTGTGTATCATGGATGACGAAATATACATGCTTTGTAGGTGTAACTACACGTTTAATTAACGGAAAATATTTGCGAATGGGAGAATCATGTCAAGAGATAATTAACTGTTGATTCACAGCGCATGGCTGAATTATGTATCATCTTACTGACGTTTATGCAAAACTGCTGATTAGAATAATTATTATGATACAATTTCATGTGAGGAAATAATGACCCTGATAAGGATGTTGATGGGAATAATTGTCGATGACAGCCACGCCACAAATTACTGTGAGTGGAAAGTCTGAGATTTTCTTGTGGAAAGTGCAAATATCGAAAAATTCAAAGATCTCAAAAATACAAGAACATGGTGAGTAGAAATTGCAATATTTGGATAAATTGAAAGCTGTCCAAATCATTTATTTATTGTACAATGTTAAATACAATCTAGGAATAAACTTTTTAATCAACTATTTCATAAAGATAAGCACTGTAATATTCTGTCTGAAAGCCTTAAACCCTCTGGTTTACACAATGCTACTGCTTCGCATGCCACCAATAATTGTAGCCTTGTCCAATTAAACCAAAGAAATTATGGAACAGGTCACGGTGGACCAATTAAAATGTTCACTTTAAATAAAACAAGCTCAGACAATCATTCAGTCAGCCATTTAGCGTGTTGTGGCCTCACCTTCGTCGTATGGCAGAAACAACAAATTGCACACAACACAGCCCCAAAGCTGAAGACAATCGAACCGGTTGTTAAAATAAAATAAAAACAGTCGCCGTAAGGAACGGAAATCAACCAATCGGCCACAAAAGGCCGAATTGCAGACTAGTAGGAAAAGGACAAAGACTCAATGACTTTTCTGGTTGACTACTTACTGTTTTATTTTGTTAAATTTGTGAATGAACACAAGAGTGTATGTGTATGTAGCTAAAATTTCAATGTGTACACCTGCAACTAATAAATATAACGTGTACATATAGGGACCGTGTGACAAAATACAATTATTCTAAAAAAATAGGTGGGTGCGGCTTACATTTAGGTGTGCTCTGTAGTACGGAAATCACGGTAGATAACACTTTATCATTGATTGATTGAAATTTGTATTAGTAGATTGCACAGTGCAGTACATATTCCGTACGATTGACCACTAAATGGTAAAACCTTAAGTTTTCAACTTTTTTAACAGCCCCTCAATCAACTATTTTATAAAGATCAGCACTGCAATATAATGTATGTAAGCCTTAAACCCTCTGGTTTACACAATGCTACTGCTTCGCATGCCACCAATAATTGTAGCCTTGTCCAATTAAACCAAAGAAATTATGGAACAGTTCACGGTGGACAAATTAAATTGTTCACTTTAAATCAAACAAGCTCCCACAATCATTCAGTCAGCCATTTAGCGTATTGTGGCCTCACCCTCGTCGTATGGCAGAAACAACAAATTGCACACAACACAGCCCCAAAGCTGAAGACAATCGAACCGGTTGTTAAAATAAAATAAAAACAGTCGCCGTAAGGAACGGAAATCAACCAATCGGCCACAAAAGGCCGAATTGCAGACTAGTAGGAAAAGGACAAAGACTCAATGACTTTTCTGGTTGACTACTTACTGTATTATTTTGTTAAATTTGTGAATGAACACAAGAGTGTATGTGTACGTAGCTAAAATTTCAATGTGTACACCTGCAACTAATAAATATAACGTGTACATATAGGGACCGTGTGACAAAATACAATTATTCTAAAAAAATAGGTGGGTGCGGCTTACATTTAGGTGTGCTCTGTAGTACGGAAATCATGGTAGATAACACTTTATCATTGATTGATTGAAATTTGTATTAGTAGATTGCACAGTGCAGTACATATTCCGTACGATTGACCACTAAATGGTAAAACCTTAAGTTTTCAACTTTTTTAACAGCCCCTCAATCAACTATTTTATAAAGATCAGCACTGTAATATGCTGTCTGTAAGCCTTAAACCCTCTGGTTTACACAATGCTACTGCTTCACATGCCACCGATAATTGTAGCCTTGTCCAATTAAACCAAAGAAATTGTGGAACAGGTCACGATGGACCAATTAAATTGTTCACTTTAAATCAAACAAGCTCACACAATCATTCAGTCAGCCATTTAGCGTGTTGTGGCATCACCTTCGTCGTATGGCAGAAACAACAAATTGCACACAACACAGCCCCAAAGCTGAAGACAATCGAACCAGTTTTTAAAATAAAATAAAAACAGTCGCCGTAAGGAACGGAAATCAACCAATCGGCCACAAAAGGCCGAATTGCAGACTAGTAGGAAAAGGACAAAGACTCAATGACTTTTCTGGTTGACTACTTACTGTATTATTTTGTTAAATTTTTGAATGAACACAAGAGTGTATGTGTACGTAGCTAAAATTTCAATGTGTACACCTGCAACTAATAAATATAACGTGTACATATAGGGACCGTGTGACAAAATACAATTATTCTAAAAAAAAAGGTGGGTGCGGCTTACATTTAGGTGTGCTCTATAGTACGGAAATCACTTTATCATTTATTGATTGATTGAAACATGTATTAGTAGATTGCACAGTGCAGTACATATTCCGTACGATTGACCACTAAATGGTAACACCTTAAGTTTTCAACTTTTTTAAGTCGGGGTCCACGTTAATCAATTCATGGTAAATCATGTGTCCTCCTTGACAAATTCATTATATTCCACTGATAGTACGGTTACCGAGATTACTGTATTTTTTTAGAGCAGGAACTAAATTGCTATTTAGGTGGTGCACCTTGATATGCAGGCAAAAGGGTGCGAGAGAGGATCCGTAAAATCTCTAGCAGCAATTTGCTCTATTCAGACTGTTTGCATTTGTTATTAAGCTGGGTGTGGGATGTCTTGCAGAAGTGGGGTCAGTTCAAATCAATTTAGCACAACAAGGCCTCAGAATCCCAACCAGCCTAATAATCTATCTAGAGCAGGGCATGCAAATAAAAGGAGCTCGTGTTGACGCCTTGGTGCACAGTTGTACGCCGCAGACATGGGACCTGATTTTCTTTGTTTACGACTCTCTCCGGTCTCTAGCGGCTTCTTGTTTACGTCTGTAAAAAAAAGCCCCTGTGTCTTCATCAGAGGTGTGTTGAGTTGGATGCATCCCAGTTAGCTGTGCTACACATAAAAATGAAGATATTCCCACCTTGCCTGCTTTTCCCTTTCACACTTGTTAATTATTCGTATTTTATCGGCATCCCTTTTAACCTGTGTGAAGTTGGCCTCACTTATAATTGCAAATACAGTGCATCCAGAAAGCTTCACTTATCTCACATTTTTTTTATGTTACAGCCTTATTCCGAAATGTAATACATTTTTTTTTTGTCTCTAAAAGTCCACACACTACACCCCAAAATGACAATGTGAAAATATTTTTTCTGGGAGATGTTTACAAATGTATTAAAAATAGATAACTAAGAAATAACATGTACATACGTATTCACAGCCTTTGCCATGAAGCTCAAAAGGGAGAACAGGTGCATCCTGTTTTACAGTGGGGCAAAAAGTATTTAGTCAGCCACCGATTGTGCAAGTTCTCCCACTTAAAATGATGACTGAGGTCTGTAATTTTCATCATAGGTACACTTCAACTGTGGGAGACAGAATGTAAAAAACAAATCCAGGAATTCACATTGTAGGATTTTTAAAGAATTTATTTGTAAATTATGGTGGAAAATAAGTATTTGGTCAACCATTCAAAGCTCTCGCTGATGGAAGGGGGTTTTGGCTCAAAATCTCACGATACATGGCCCCATTCATTCTTTCCTTAACACGGATCAATGGTCCTGTCCCCTTAGCAGAAAAACAGCCCCAAGGCATGATGTTTCCAACCCCGTGCTTCACAGTAGGTATGGTGTTCTTGGGAAGCAACTCAGTATTCTTCGTCCTCCAAACACGACAAGTTGAGTTTATACCAAAATGGATACATGGATAATACAGCAGAAGTTTGGGAGAATGTCATGTGGTCAGATGAAACCAAAACAGAACTTTCCACCATAATTTATAAATAAATTATTTAAAATTCCTACAATGTAAATTCCTGGAATTTTTATTCCACATTCTGTCTCTCACAGTTGAAATGTACCTATGATGAAAATTACAGACCTCTGTCATCATTTTAAGTTGGAGAACTTGCACAATCGGTGGCTGACTAAATACTTTTTTGCCCCACTGTAACTGAACATCCTTGAGATGTTTCTACAGCTTAATTGGAGTCCAGCTGCGGTGAATTCAGTTGGTTGGACATGATTTAGAAAGTTAAATGATTGTCACGCACACACTAGGTGTGGTGAAATTTGTCCTCTGCATTTGACCCATCGGCTTTGTTCCACCCCCTGGGAGGTGAGGGGAGCAGTCCGCAGCAGCGATGGCAGCGCTCTGGAATTATTTTGGTGATTTAACCCGCAACTCCAACCCTTGATGCTGAGTGCTAAGCAAGGAGGTAATGGGTCCCATTTTTACAGTCTTTGGTATGACTCGGCCGGGGTTATAACTCACAACCTACCGATCTCAGGGCGGACACTCTAACCACTAGGCCTCTGAGTAGGTTACACACCCGTCTATACGTAAGGTCCCACATTTGACATTTGGCAACGCACAAACCGAGAATGGAGTGGAAGGATTTGTCTGTAGACATCCGACACAGGATTATTTGGCGGCACAAATCTGGGTAATGTTACAGGAAAATATCTGCAACCTTCAAAGGTCCCAATGAGCACAATGGCCTCATTCGTCCGTAAATGGAAGACGTTTGGAGACCAGCAGGTCTTTTTCTTTGTAGATCTGGCTGGTCGTCTAAACTGAGCGATCGATGGAGAAAGTCCCTAGTCAGGGAGGTGACCAAGAACCTGTTGGTCACTCTGTTAGAGCTACATCATTCCTCTGAGGAGGGAAGAGAACCTTCCAGAAGGACAACCATCCCTGCAGCAAACCACCAATCAGGCCTGTATGGTATAGTGGCCAGACGGAAACCATTTCTTGGTAAAAACAATTGCCAAAATGCACCTGAAAGACTTTCACACCTTGAGAAACAAAACAATCTGGGCTTTTTAGAGAAAAAATGAAGTCTTTGGCTTGAATGCCAGACATCATGTTTGGAGGAAACCACGCATTGCTCATCACCAAGCCAATACCATCCCTACAGTCAAACATGGTGGTGGCAGTATCATGATGTTTTTCAACGGCAGGAACTGGGAGACTGGTCATGATAAAGGGATAGATAAATGCAGCAATGTACAAAGACATCATGGATGAAAACTTGCCCTAGAGCAGGGGTGTCAAACTCTGACCCTCAAGCCAAATTTGGCCCGCCGTGTATTTTCATTTGGCCCTTGAGGCAATATCAAATTAACATTAGAGCTGGCCCGCTGGTATTATACAGCGGCGGTGTAGCTGTAACACCGCATTCACCGCTAATACTCATACTTGCTAACACTCACCCCCGACTTTCCAAGGAGACTCCCAAATTTCAGTGCCCCTCCCGAAAATCACCAGGGGGGCAACCATTCTCCCAAATTTCTCCCGATTCCCACCTGGACAACATTGTTGGGGACGTGCCTTAAAGGCACTGCCTCAAGCGTCCTCTAAAACCTTTCGTCATGTCCGCTTTTCCTACGTAGAAACAGTGTGCCGGCCTAGTCACATGATATATGTGGCTTTTACACACACACACACACACAAGCTAATGCAATGCAAGCTTGGTAAACAGCCATACAGGTCACACTGAGGGTGGCCGTATAAACAACTTTAAGACTGTTACAAATATGCGCCACACTGTGAACCAACATTAAACGAGAATGACAAGCACATTTCGGGAGAACATCTGCACTGTAACACAACATAAACACAACAGAACAAATGCACAGAACCCCTTGCAGCACTACCTCTTCCTGGACGCTACAATATACAAATGTATTATTAGCCTGTGGTAACAGTTCGAGATGCTACCTCAGTAGAAGCATTTAAGTCTCACCTTAAAACTCATCTGTATACTCTAGCCTTTAAATAGACCTCCTTTTTAGACCAGTTGATCTGCCGCTTCTTTTCTTTCTCCTATGTCCCCCCCCCCCCTTGTGGAGGGGGTCCGGTCCGATGACCATGGATGAAGTACTGGCTGTCCAGAGTCGAGACCCAGGATGGACCGCTCGTCGGGACCCAGGATGGACCGCTCGCCTGTATCGGTTGGGGACATCTCTACGCTGCTGATCCGCCTCCGCTTGAGTTGGTCTCCTGTGGACGGGACTCTCGCTGCTGTCTTGGATCCGCTTGAACTGAACTCTCGCGGCTGTGTTGGAGCCACTATGGATTGAACTTTCACAATATCATGTTAGACCCGCTCGACATCCATTGCTTTCGGTCCCCTAGAGGGGGGGGGGGTTGCCCACATCTGAGGTCCTCTCCAAGGTTTCTCATAGTCAGCATTGTCACTGGCGTCCCACTGGATGTGAATTCTCCCTGCCCACTGGGTGTGACTTTTCCTTGCCCTTTTGTGGGTTCTTCCGAGGATGTTGTAGTCGTAATGATTTGTGCAGTCCTTTGAGACATTTGTGATTTGGGGCTATATAAATAAACATTGATTGATTGATTGATTGATTTTATTCTGATTTTTACCTGAGAAGGCTGCAAATAGAAAAGAGGCATTCAATTTCTATTCAATTTGATTTGATATGCCATTGCTATTTTTAAATTATTAGTATTATTTGAAACTCGATTTTACATGTCACTATAAAGTTATATAAGTCTCGCTTGTTTAATGTTCAATGCAAAACTTGTTCGGGTCCCTATCAAAAGGTTAATTTGTTAAACCTTGGCCCGCGGCTTTGTTCAGTTTAAAATTTTGGCCCACTCTGTATTTGAGTTTGACACCCCTGCCCTAGAGCGAGCTTGAACCCGGATTAGGGTGACAGTTCATCTTTTAGCGGGACAACGCCACTAAGCACACAGTTATTCTAAAATACATTTTCTGATTATTGACGTCATCCAACCCCCCACCCCGTCAACATCTCCTCAAACTTGTCCCACTTTTTAATACTAAATTTGTGTTACGTCTTCGAGGGCGCATGGCTTCGATTGTTGTGTTCCTCAGCAACGCAGGAAGCAAGCTGGAGTAGCGTGGAGGTAAGATGAAGTATTTTTAAAATAATTAAAGCAGCATCAACAAAATACAAACTGAGGACGCTAACAAGCGTGGAGCTAAACAAAACCAAAATGTCACCAAAGGTGAAAAAAACGAGGAATGCTAGTGTGTACAAACTTACTCTTGCAAGGAGAAGAAACAGGAGGATGTAAATGTTGCCTTCAGCAAACATTGACACAGCAACTGTTGCTGGGTGACAGGAAACTATAAAGGGAGGTGATGAACCAAAACACCTGGTGGGAACACTAATTGCAAAACTAAGACAGGTGAGGAGAATTAGTGCCCATGGAAACCGACAGTAAACAGGAAACAGACTAACACAGAGAAAAACTACCAAACATAAATCATGCCATGACCCGGGTAACGGGTGATGACAATTTGTTCCGCAACATTTTTTTGTCCATTAGGGTTTTTATGTTTTTAACGTGATATTACTAAAAACCCGCCCCATATATCAAAATATAATAGTTAGACATAAAACAGAGCACAAATGAATGCGAAAAGATTGGGGATATTTTGACAAGTTTGGGGATGAAAAGGGGTGGGTAACAAAAACGTTAAAAACATGGGATGGGTATGAATAATAACTACAAATAACACACACTAAAAGTTAATACAAAAACTATAACAAACAAAACATTTTTCAGCAAAAACAGCAGATATTTTGACAAAATGTCGCCACTAGTCAGAAAAAAATGGGTTATAGTTGTATAGCGCTTTTGTACCTTCAAGGTACTCAAAGCGCTTTGAGACAATTTCCTTATTAATCCATTCACACACGCATTCACACACTAATGGCACACAGTTATTCTAAAATATATTTTCTGATTATTGACATCATCCAACCCCCACACCCCGTCAACATCTCCTCAAACTTGTCCCACTTGTTAAAACTAAATTTGTGTCGCAACATGTTTTTTTGTCTCTTAGGGTCTTTATGTTTTTAACGTGTTATTACTAAAAACCCGCCCCATATATCAAAACTATAATAGTTAGACTTATAAAACAGAGCACAAATGAATGTGAAAAGATTGGGGAAATTTTGACAAGGTTGGGGTGAAAAGGGGTGGGTTGCTGGCTAGTTATGAATAACAAAAACGTTAAAAACATGGGACGGGTATGAAAAATAACTACAAATAACACACACTAAAGCAGGGGTAGGGAACCTTTGGCTCTAGAGCCAGGTGTGGCTCTTTTGAGGACTGCATCTGGCTCTCAGATAAATCTTAGCTGACATTGCTGAACATGAAAAGTAATGAATAATTCCGCTGGTAATCACAGTGTTAAAAATAACGTTCAAAATATAAAACTTTCTCAGGAATTTTAATTCATCCATCCGTTTCTCTACCTGCCTGTTTAAGAAGTCGCATTAATGGTAAGAATTATTTGATTTATTGTTGGTTAGCTTCAGAAAAATAATGTTATCAAAAAGAATAAGATAATTATTATACGCTAAAAATGTTGATCTTACTTAAAAATGCACGCAATTAGTTGTATACAGTGTTAAAACAAATATTATATGGCTCTCACGGAAATACATTTTAAAATATTTGCTTTCATGGCTCTCTCAGCCAAAAAGGTTCCCGACCCCTGCACTAAAAGTTAATACACAAACTATAACAAACAAAACATTTTTCAGCAAAAACATAGCAGACATTTTGACAAAATGTTGCCACTAGTCAGAAAAAAATGGGTTATATTTGTATAGCGCTTTTCTACCTTCAAGGTACTCAAAGCGCTTTGACACAATTTCCTTATTCATCCATTTACACACGCATTCACACACTAATGACACACAGTTATTCTAAAATATATTTTCTGATTATTGACATCATCCAACCCCCCCACCCCGTCAACATCTCCTCAAACTTGTCCCACTTGTTAAAACTAAATTTGTGCCGCAACATGATTTTTTGTCTCTTAGGGTCTTTATGTTTTTAACGTGTTATTACTAAAAACCCGCCCCATGTATCAAAACTATAATAGTTAGACTTATAAAACAGAGCAGAAATGAATGCGAAAAGATTGGGGAAATTTTGACAAGGTCGGGGAGAAAAGGGGTATGTTGCTGGCTAGTTATGAATAACAAAAACGTTAAAAACATGGGACGGGTATGAAAAATAACTACAAATAACACACACTAAAACAGGGGTAGGGAACATATGGCTCTAAAGCCAGATGTGGCTCTTTTGATGACTGCATCTGGCTCTCAGATAAATCTTAGCTGACATTGCTGAACATGAAAAGTAATGAATAATTCCGCTGGTAATCACAGTGTTAAAAATAACGTTCAAAATATAAAACTTTCTCAGGAATTTTAATTCATCCGTCCGTTTCTCTACCTGCCTGTTTAAGAAGTCGCATTAATGGTAAGAATTATTTGATTTATTATTGGTTAGCTTCAGAAAAACAATGTTATCAAAAAGAATAAGATAATTATTATACGCTAAAAATGTCGATCTTACTTAAAAATGCACGCAATTAGTTGTATACAGTGTTAAAACAAATATTATATGGCTCTCACGGAAATACATTTTAAAATATTTGGCTTTCATGGCTCTCTCAGCCAAAAAGGTTCCCGACCCCTGCACTAAAAGTTAATACACAAACTATAACAAACAAAGCATTTTTCAGCAAAAACATAGCAGACATTTTGACAAAATGTCGCCACTAGTCAGAAAAAAATGGGTTATATTTGTATAGCGCTTTTCTACCTTCAAGGTACTCAAAGCGCTTTGACACAATTTCCTTATTCATCCATTCACACACGCATTCACACACTAATGGCACACAGTTATTCTAAAATATATTTTCTGATTATTGACATCATCCAACCCCCCCACCCCGTCAACATCTCCTCAAACTTGTCCCACTTGTTAAAACTAAATTTGTGCCGCAACATGTTTTTTTGTCTCTTAGGGTTTTTTTTTTTTTTAACGTGTTATTACCAAAAACCCGCCCCATATATCAAAACTATAATAGTTAGACTTATAAAACAGAGCACAAATGAATGTGAAAAGATTGGGGAAATTTTGACAAGGTTGGGGTGAAAAGGGGTGGGTTGCTGGCTAGTTATGAATAACAAAAACGTTAAAAACATGGGACGGGTATGAAAAATAACTACAAATAACACACACTAAAACAGGGGTAGGGAACCTTTGGCTCTAGAGCCAGATGTGGTTCTTTTGATGACTGCATCTGGCTCTCAGATAAATCTTAGCTGACATTGCTGAACATGAAAAGTAATGAATAATTCCGCTCGTAATCACAGTGTTAAAAATAACGTTCAAAATATAAAACTTTCTCAGGAATTTTAATTCATCCATCCGTTTCTCTACCTGCCTGTTTAAGAAGTCGCATTAATGGTAAGCATTATTTGATTTATTATTGGTTAGCTTCAGAAAAACAATGTTATCAAAAAGAATAAGATCATTATTATACGCTAAAAATGTTGATCTTACTTAAAAATGCACGCAATTAGTTGTATACAGTGTTAAAACAAATATTATATGGCTCTCATGGAAATACATTTTAAAATATTTGGCTTTCATGGCTCTCCTTGCCAAAAAGGTTCCCGACCCCTGCACTAAAAGTTAATACACAAACTATAACAAACAAAGCATTTTTCAGCAAAAACATAGCAGATATTTTGACAAAATGTTGCCACTATTCAGAAAAAAATGGGTTATATTTGTATAGCGCTTTTCTACCTTCAAGGTACTCAAAGCGCTTTGACACAATTTCCTTATTCATCCATTCACACACGCATTCACACACTAATGGCACACAGTTATTCTAAAATACATTTTCTGATTATTGACATCATCCAACCCCCCCCCCACCCCGTCAACATCTCCTCAAACTTGTCCCACTTGTTAAAACTAAATTTGTGCCGCAACATGTTTTTTTGTCTCTTAGGGTCTTTATGTTTTTAACGTGTTATTACTAAAAACCCGCCCCACATATCAAAACTATAATATTTAGACTTATAAAACAGGGCACAAATGAATGTGAAAAGATTGGGGAAATTTTGACAAGGTCGGGGAGAAAAGGGGTGGGTTGCTGGCTAGTTATGAATAACAAAAACGTTAAAAACATGGGACGGGTATGAAAAATAACTACAAATAACACACACTAAAACAGGGGTAGGGAACCTTTGGCTCTAGAGCCAGATGTGGCACTTTTGATGACTGCATCTGGCTCTCAGATAAATCTTAGCTGACATTGCTGAACATGAAAAGTAATGAATAATTCCGCTCGTAATCACAGTGTTAAAAATAACGTTCAAAATATAAAAGTTTCTCAGGAATTTTAATTCATCCATCCGTTTCTCTACCTGCCTGTTTAAGAAGTCGCATTAATGGTAAGAATTATTTGATTTATTATTGGTTAGCTTCAGAAAAACAATGTTATCAAAAAGAATAAGATAATTATTATACGCTAAAAATGTTGATCTTACTTAAAAATGCACGGAATTAGTTGTATACAGTGTTAAAACAAATATTATATGGCTCTCACGGAAATACATTTTAAAATATTTGGCTTTCATGGCTCTCAGCCAAAAAGGTTCCCGACCCCTGCACTAAAAGTTAATACACAAACTATAACAAACAAAACATTTTTCAGCAAAAACATAGCAGACATTTTGACGAAATGTCGCCACTAGTCAGAAAAAAATGGGTTATATTTGTATAGCGCTTTTCTACCTTCAAGGTACTCAAAGCGCTTTGACACAATTTCCTTATTAATCCATTCACACACGCATTCACACACTAATGGCACACAGTTATTCTAAAATATATTTTCTGATTATTGACATCATCCAACCCCCCCACCCTGTCAACATCTCCTCAAACTTGTCCCACTTGTTAAAACTAAATTTGTGTCGCAACATGTTTTTTTGTCTCTTAGGGTCTTTATGTTTTTAACGTGTTATTACTAAAAACCCGCCCCATATATCAAAACTATAATACTTAGACTTATAAAACAGAGCACAAATGAATGTGAAAAGATTGGGGAAATTTTGACAAGGTTGGGGTGAAAAGGGGTGGGTTGCTGGCTAGTTATGAATAACAAAAACGTTAAAAACATGGGACGGGTATGAAAAATAACTACAAATAACACACACTAAAACAGGGGTAGGGAACCTTTGGCTCTAGAGCCAGATGTGGCTCTTTTGATGACTGCATCTGGCTCTCAGATAAATCTTAGCTGACATTGCTGAACATGAAAAGTAATGAATAATTCTGCTGGTAATCACAGTGTTAAAAATAACGTTCAAAATATAAAAGTTTCTCAGGAATTTTAATTCATCCATCCGTTTCTCTACCTGCCTGTTTAAGAAGTCGCATTAATGGTAAGAATTATTTGATTTATTATTGGTTAGCTTCAGAAAAACAATGTTATCAAAAAGAATAAGATAATTATTATACGCTAAAAATGTTGATCTTACTTAAAAATGCACGGAATTAGTTGTATACAGTGTTAAAACAAATATTGTATGGCTCTCACGGAAATACATTTTAAAATATTTGACTTTCATGGCTCTCTCAGCCAAAAAGGTTCCCGACCCCTGCACTAAAAGTTAATACACAAACTATAACAAACAAAGCATTTTTCAGCAAAAACATAGCAGATATTTTGACAAAATGTTGCCACTATTCAGAAAAAAATGGGTTATATTTGTATAGCGCTTTTCTACCTTCAAGGTACTCAAAGCGCTTTGACACAATTTCCTTATTCATCCATTTACACACGCATTCACACACTAATGACACACAGTTATTCTAAAATATATTTTCTGATTATTGACATCATCCAACCCCCCCACCCCGTCAACATCTCCTCAAACTTGTCCCACTTGTTAAAACTAAATTTGTGCCGCAACATGATTTTTTGTCTCTTAGGGTCCTTATGTTTTTAACGTGTTATTACTAAAAACCCGCCCCATATATCAAAACTATAATAGTTAGACTTATAAAACAGAGCACAAATGAATGCGAAAAGATTGGGGAAATTTTGACAAGATCGGGGAGAAAAGGGGTGGGTTGCAGGCTAGTTATGAATAACAAAAACGTTAAAAACATGGGATGGGTATGAATAATAACACCAATAACACAGACTAAAAGTTAATACAAAAACTATAACAAACAAAACATTTTTCAGCAAAAACATAGCAGATATTTTGACAAAATGTCGCCACTAGTCAGAAAAAATGGGTTATATTTGTATAGCGCTTTTCTACCTTCAAGGTACTCAAAGCGCTTTGACACAATTTCCTTATTCATCCATTTACACACACATTCACACACTAATGGCACACAGTTATTCTAAAATACATTTTCTGATTATTGACATCATCCAACCCCCCCCCCCCCCCCACCCTGTCAACATCTCCTCAAACTTGTCCCAGTTGTTAAAACTAAATTTGTGCCGCAACATGTTTTTTTGTCTCTTAGGGTACTTATGTTTTTAACGTGTTATTACTAAAAACCCACCCCATGTATCAAAACTATAATAGTTAGACTTATAAAACAGAGCACAAATGAATGTGAAAAGATTGGGGAAATTTTGACAAGGTTGGGGTGAAAAGGGGTGGGTTGCTGGCTAGTTATGAATAACAAAAACGTTAAAAACATGGGACGGGTATGAAAAATAACTACAAATAACACACACTAAAACAGGGGTAGGGAACCTTTGGCTCTAGGGCCAGATGTGGCTCTTTTGATGACTGCATCTGGCTCTCAGATAAATCTTAGCTGACATTGCTGAACATGAAAAGTAATGAATAATTCCGCTGGTAATCACAGTGTTAAAAATAACGTTCAAAATATAAAAGTTTCTCAGGAATTTTAATTCATCCATCCGTTTCTCTACCTGCCTGTTTAAGAAGTCGCATTAATGGTAAGAATTATTTGATTTATTATTGGTTAGCTTCAGAAAAACAATGTTATCAAAAAGAATAAGATAATTATTATACGCTAAAAATGTTGATCTTACTTAAAAATGCACGGAATTAGTTGTATACAGTGTTAAAACAAATATTATATGGCTCTCACGGAAATACATTTTAAAATATTTGGCTTTCATGGCTCTCAGCCAAAAAGGTTCCTGACCCCTGCACTAAAAGTTAATACACAAACTATAACAAACAAAACATTTTTCAGCAAAAACATAGCAGATATTTTGACAAAATGTCGCCACTAGTCAGAAAAAAATGGGTTATATTTGTATAGCGCTTTTCTACCTTCAAGGTACTCAAAGCGCTTTGACACAATTTCCTTATTAATCCATTCACACACGCATTCACACACTAATGGCACACAGTTATTCTAAAATATATTTTCTGATTATTGACATCATCCAACCCCCCCACCCCGTCAACATCTCCTCAAACTTGTCCCACTTGTTAAAACTAAATTTGTTTCGCAACATGTTTTTTTGTCTCTTAGGGTCTTTATGTTTTTAACGTGTTTTTACTAAAAACCCGCCCCATATATCAAAACTATAATAGTTAGACTTATAAAACAGAGCACAAATGAATGTGAAAAGATTGGGGAAATTTTGACAAGGTTGGGGTGAAAAGGGGTGGGTTGCTGGCTAGTTATGAATAACAAAAACGTTAAAAACATGGGACGGGTATGAAAAATAACTACAAATAACACACACTAAAACAGGGGTAGGGAACCTTTGGCTCTAGAGCCAGATGTGGCTCTTTTGATGACTGCATCTGGCTCTCAGATAAATCTTAGCTGACATTGCTGAACATGAAAAGTAATGAATAATTCCGCTGGTAATCACAGTGTTAAAAATAACGTTCAAAATATAAAAGTTTCTCAGGAATTTTAATTCATCCATCCGTTTCTCTACCTGCCTGTTTAAGAAGTCGCATTAATGGTAAGAATTATTTGATTTATTATTGGTTAGCTTCAGAAAAACAATGTTATCAAAAAGAATAAGATAATTATTATACGCTAAAAATGTTGATCTTATTTAAAAATGCACGCAATTAGTTGTATACAGTGTTAAAACAAATATTATATGGCTCTCACGGAAATACATTTTAAAATATTTGGCTTTCATGGCTCTCTCAGCCAAAAAGGTTCCCGACCCCTGCACTAAAAGTTAATACACAAACTATAACAAACAAAGCATTTTTCAGCAAAAACATAGCAGATATTTTGACAAAATGTTGCCACTATTCAGAAAAAAATGGGTTATATTTGTATAGCGCTTTTCTACCTTCAAGGTACTCAAAGCGCTTTGACACAATTTCCTTATTAATCCATTCACACACGCATTCACACACTAATGGCACACAGTTATTCTAAAATATATTTTCTGATTATTGACATCATCCAACACCCCCACCCCGTCAACATCTCCTCAAACTTGTCCCACTTGTTAAAACTAAATTTGTGCCGCAACATGTTTTTTTGTCTCTTAGGGTCTTTATGTTTTTAACGTGTTATTACTAAAAACCCGCCCCATATATCAAAACTATAATAGTTAGACTTATAAAACAGAGCACAAATGAATGTGAAAAGATTGGGGAAATTTTGACAAGGTTGGGATGAAAAGGGGTGGGTTGCTGGCTAGTTATGAATAACAAAAACGTTAAAAACATGGGACGGGTATGAAAAATAACTCCAAAATAACACATTAAAAGTTAACACAAAAACTATAACAAACAAAACATTTTTCAGCACAAACATAGCATTGATTTTGACAAGATGTCGCCATTAGTCAGAAAATAATGGGTTGTATAGCACTTTTCTACCTTCAAGGTACTCAAAGCGCTTTGACGCAATTTCCACATTCATCCATTTACACACACATTCACACACTCATGGCGGGAGCTGCCATGCAAGGCCCTAACCATGACCCATCAGGAGCAAGGGTGAAGTGTCTTGCTCAAGGACAGAACGGACGTGACGAGGTTGGTAGAAGGTGGGGATTGAACCAGGAACCCTTAAGTTTAGAATAAATTCAAAACCATAGCGGTATAAAATAGTTTACAGAAAAAAAGTAGCTCAAACAAATGGCAGTGCTATTTTATTGTATGCAATGTTCCATTCACCTGTTCCCTTGCAACGTCTGGTTGGACTGAACCTGTGGTATTTTGTTGAACGGTCAAAGGTTGGGTCAAGTAGAATTTAACAAGATGTATTAAAACTGGTCACAGGTCAATTTTACAGCGTTGGTCTCAATTTTTTCAAGTTGCTTTGATAAGTCAGTCAATGTCGCAAACGATCAATTTTCCGAATGATCCTCTGCAAGAATGAGCTTCGACAAAGAATTCTTCACCCTCGAAATAGGGAAAGGGCAGAGAAAGCAGAAAAGTTCAATGTGTCCATCAGTCCATGAATTTGGGGGGGTTGTCCAAAATAGAAAGTAATGAAGACGGGAATGCTGAGTCGCTCCATGGTTCGATGGGTTCACTTTGAAACAAGTAGTGTATCTAAACATTCCACTTTAAGCTAGTGATATCGACACCGCTGATACCAGAGTTTGCCCTAATCTTGATTCTCAAATCAAAATATCGACTTTTGATACTTTAAGTATTTGAGATAATGTATATCCTTAACAGGAGTACAGTGTAAAATAATAAAACGTATTTGGGGGGAATTACTTTTTACACCCTCTAAGTAAGTACATAATGTGCAAGCAAGAATATTACTGGCAATTAAACTCAATAATAACCCATCCATCCATCCATTTTCTACCGCTTATTCCCTTGTGGATTCGCGGGGGGCGCTGGCGCCTATCTCAGCTACAATCGGGCAGAAGGCGGGGTACACCCTGGACAAGTCGCCACCTCATCGCAGGGCCAACACAGATAGACAGACAACATTCACACTCACATTCACACACTAGGGCCAATTTAGTGTTGCCAATCAACCTATCCCCAGGTGCATGTCTTTGGAGGTTGGAGGAAGCCGGAGTACCCGGAGGGAACCCACGCATTCACGGGGAGAACATGCAAACTCCACACAGAAAGATCCCGAGCCTGGATTTGAACCCAGGACTGCAGGACCTTCGTATTGTGAGGCAGACGCACTAACCCTTCTTCCACCGTGAAGCCAATAACCCAATTAACTCAATATTATAAAACATGGCAGTAAAAGCACATGCTTAGAGCACATTGTCAAATTACTGTTCAGTTTTAATTAATTTTTACTCAAAACAGTGATAATTAAAAATATACAAAAAAAACAACAACACCGGAGGCTTCCTTATATTTCGTTGTCTGCTCTGTTGTCCACAAGCTGCAGACATTCTCTACGTAAGTTTTACGCTTCAAAAAGTGCATGTCCATCTTTTTGTGAACTGTTGAGAGCAATTTATAGCGCTAATTCTCCCGTCCAAAAGCAGAACCTAGTAACTCACTTCTAGAGATACCCTTGAGATACTAGGTTTTTCTGTTGTATCCACGCGGTTATGTGGTAGTTGCTAGGTCCTGCCACGCGCGTAACAGCTTACTTGCGGAACAAATTACAATATCGCATACACAAATGTAAAGCATATCACCTAGTAACTCCAAAATTATTATCAGCTCGGTTTTGACCGAAATTGAGTTACTGGGTTTTGCCTTTGGACGGGAGAATTGTTGTTGGGAAATTAACATATTTGACAAGTGAATGCAAGGTCAGCTAGGGCTGGGCGATATATCGATGTACTCGATATATCACGGGTTTGTCTCTGTGCCATCCATCCATCCATCCATCCATCATCTTCCGCTCATCCGAGGTCGGGTCGCGGGGGCAGCAGCCTAAGCAGGGAAGCCCAGACTTCCCTATCTCCAGCCACTTCGTCTAGCTCTTCCCGGGGGATCCCGAGGCGTTCCCAGGCCAGCCGGGAGACATAGTCTTCCCAACGTGTCCTGGGTCTTCCCCGTGGCCTCCTACCAGCTGGACGTGCCCTAAACACCTCCCTAGGCAGGCGTTCGGGTGGCATCCTGACCAGATGCCCAAACCACCTCATCTGGCTCCTCTCGATGTGGAGGAGCAGCGGCTTTGCGTTGAGCTCCTCCCGGATGGCAGAGCTTCTCACCCTATCTCTAAGGGAGAGCCCCGCCACACGGCGGAGGAAACTCATTTCGGCCGCTTGTACCCGTGATCTTATCCTTTCGGTCATGACCCAAAGCTCATGACCATAGGTGAGGATGGGAACGTAGATCGACCGGTAAATTGAGAGCTTTGCCTTCCGGCTCAGCTCCTTCTTCACCACAACGGATCGATACAACGTCCGCATTACTGAAGACGCCGCACCGATCCGCCTGTCGATCTCACGATCCACTCTTCCCCCACTCGTGAACAAGACTCCTAGGTACTTGAACTCCTCCACTTGGGGCAGGGTCTCCTCCCCAACCCGGAGATGGCACTCCACCCTTTTCCGGGAGAGAACCATGGACTCGGACTTGGAGGTGCTGATTCTCATTCCGGTCGCTTCACACTCGGCTGCGAACCGATCCAGTGAGAGCTGAAGATCCCGGTCAGATGAAGCCATCAGGACCACATCATCTGCAAAAAGCAGAGACCTAATCCCGTGGCCACCAAACCGGATCCCCTCAACGCCTTGGCTGCGCCTAGAAATTCTGTCCATAAAAGTTATGAACTGAATCGGTGACAAAGGACAGCCTTGCCGGAGTCCAACCCTCACTGGAAACGTGTCCGACTTACTGCCAGCAATGCGGACCAAGCTCTGACACTGATCATACAGGGAGCGGACTGCCACAATAAGACAGTCCGGTACCCCATACTCTCTGAGCACTCCCCACAGGACTTCCCGAGGGACACGGTCGAATGCCTTCTCCAAGTCCACAAAGCACATGTAGACTGGTTGGGCAAACTCCCATGCACCCTCAAAAACCCTGCCGAGAGTATAGAGCTGGTCCACAGTTCCACGACCAGGACGAAAACCACACTGTTCCTCCTGAATCCGAGGTTCGACTATCCGGCGAAGCCTCCTCCCCAGTACACCTGAATAAACCTTACCGGGAAGGCTGAGGAGTGTGATCCCACGATACTTGGAACACACCCTCCGGTCCCCCTTCTTAAAGAGAGGGACCACCACCCCGGTCTGCCAATCCAGAGGTACCGCCCCCGATGTCCACGCGATGCTGCAGAGTCTTGTCAACCAAGACAGCCCCACAGCATCCAGAGCCTTAAGGAACTCCGGGCGGATCTCATCCACCCCCGGGGCCTTGCCGCCGAGGAACTTTTTAACTACCTCAGCGACCTCAGCCCCAGAAATAGGAGAGTCCACCACAGATTCCCCAGGCACCGCTTCCTCAAAGGAAGACGTGTTGGTGGGATTGAGGAGGTCTTCGAAGTATTCCCTCCACCGATCCACAACATCCGCAGTCGAAGTCAGCAGAACACCATCCGCACCATACACGGTGTTGATAGTGCGATTGTCTCTGTGCGATTTAGAAAATGACTATATCGTGATATTCGAGTATATGTTCTCACGCAGTTGCTTTTGGCTGCTGGCATTACACCACAGGCTCTTCCCACCCTTTGTTGTCTCTCCTTCTCACAGACAGCAAGTGCACCTTCTTACACACGTCAGATACGTATACACCCTGGCGGAGCAGAGAGGTAGCAGCATGGGTAACGTTAGCTGTGGTGCGAGTGGTAATACGAGAGAAAGAAGGTGCAAATCTGGTAACAAATGAAGGAATAATTAATTCCCAAGAAAAAGAGCAGGGGGTCGATCGTCTGGTGGTGGTTTGGTTTCAAGTGGGAATATGTCAAACAGACAACCGTAATTTGTCAAGTGTGGGGCAAAAGCGTTGATACAAAAAGTAACATTACTGCTAATACGTAGCATCATTTGAAAATTCACCTGCTAGAGAATGAAGAGTGCTTACTCCGCATGTCAACATCACCATTCGGTGCCACACCAACAAAATGCCGCAGCAACCATTTCCACATCAACACAATATGAAAAAAATAGTCAACAACACAATGAGATAATGTCCGCAGTAACCTACCACATAGCGATTTTATTTTTTAGTATGCAGTTCATTTTTATTTGACAGTTATTGAATTATCTTGTGTGACATCATGCACAAAAGTGCACTTTATTTGTTTCAAACTATTGTAGTGCCGTTCTGTACAAAAAAGTGCATTTTAATTTAGTGTTGTTTTGATAGGTCATCTTAGTGACATCATGCACAAAAGTGCACTAATAGCTTGTTTTAAAATGTCTCTGACAATCTTGCACTTTCTGTTTTGGAAAAATAAATGAATGTTTGTGCCACTGGTTAATAACTGTTTAATAAAATCAGTTTTGGTCAATTGACTTAGTTGTGATTTCCCTCTCTGCGCGAAAGTTTAAAATGAGCATTTATTAATGCAGTATGAACAAAAATGTTTTAATGTTGACACATAATTATCATACAGGTGTGATTATTTGCATCAAGTGTTAATTCAAGGCTAAGGCAAAATATCGAAATATATATCGTCTATCGCGATATGGCCTAAAAATATTGAGATATTAAAAAAAGGCTATATCGCCCAGCCCTAAGGTCAGCATTGTAAATGAAAATCTGTTCTTGGCTAAATACACATTAAATAAATATATGATTACAGGTAAAATAAGAAGTGAGCTAAATGTGTGTATATTACTTTAACCAGACGGCTTATTGCCTTGAACAGGAACCGGAAGAAGGTCTGAGCTACGCCGAGGATGACAATTGTGTGGTTTGATCAACAAAAAGTTGAAATATTGTTAGCTCTCGTTGTTCCTGCTTTGGCTGTACAAGAAAGTGTCGCTAAGAAACTGATTTGATTGCCGAAAATGACGCTGATTGGCCAACATGTGAGGCGAAGTTGCAGCCTTAAGACCAGGGGTGTCAAACTCAAATACAGAGTGGGCCAAAATTTAAAACTGAACGAAGCCGCAGGCCGAGGTTGAACAAATTAATCCTTTAATAGGGACCCAAAAAAGTTTTGCATTGAATATTGACCAAGCAAGGCTTATATAACTTTATAGTGACATGCAAAATCGAGTTTTAAATAATAATAATTAACACATATCAAATAAAATAAAAATACAAATTGAATGCCTCTTTTCGGCGGCTGGTTTGAGTTGGGGCGGGGTTTGGTGGTAGAGCGGGTGTATATTGTAGCATCCCGGAAGAGTTAGTGATGCAAGGGGTTCTGGGTATTTGTTCGGTTGTGTTTATGTTGTGTTACGATGCGGATGTTCTCCCGAAATGTGTTTGTCATTCTTGCTTGCTGTGGGTTCACAGTGTGGCGTATATTTGTAACAGTGTTAAAGTTGTTTATACGGCTACCCTCAGTGTGACCTGTATGGCTGTTGACCAAGTATGCCTTGCATACACTTGTGTGTGTGTATGAGCCGCATATATTATGTGGGTGGGCCGGCACGTTGTTTATATGGAGGAAAAGCGGACGTGGCGACATGTAGAGAACGCCAAAGGCAGTACTTTTACGGCCCGCCCCCAATGTTATTGTCCGTGTGGAAATCGGGAGAAATTCAGGAGGGGCACTGAACTTTGGGAGTCTCCCGGGAAAATCGGGAGGGTTGACGAGTGTGAGTATTAGTGGTGAATGCGGTGTTACAGCGGCGGGCCAGCTCTAATGTTAATTTGGCCCGCGGGCCAGAGTTTGACACCCATGCTTTAGACAAAGTTGAGAGTTCACGGGATTGGTTATATTTGCGCAACTTTGCACAACCTCGACATTGCAAAGTGTTGTCCCTTGAGAAGATATACTGTGGTAGAGACGCTTGTTGAAATGTGAAAGACGTACTGACTTGTAAGGTACTGAGACTAGACTTTTTTTTCATTTTGAGAAAAGTTGGATTGATTGATGTGACTGCCATGCTCGTCACCACGTTATGTGACTACTGTAGCCACTGTCTGAGCCCCTCGTTTCAAGTGTCCGTCCAAGTGGAGGACAGCAAAGTGGTGCAGTGCACACTGGGAATGGATGGCTCTCCCGGGGATGGAAAAGAGGCCATTCATCTAAGAACTACTCTGTCCTTGTGCTTTATCTGATCTGGGGTAGACAGAGTGTATTAGCACTGAATAATAGCCCCACACTGCATGATCAGCTTCCTGCCCTCTTCCCGTAATGCTCTCCAGAGGGTGCGTTTGTGGGTGAGGGGCTCTCTCAGACGGGCTTTAAGAGCGCCCCAAAATCCCCAGTCTGCCATCCACCTCCAAACGGCAATGGTGCGTTGAATGGCGAAGTGCTTATATAAACTGCAGATAAATCTAAACGGGAGGCGATGAAATAGAAGCGCTATCTGTGTGAGTAACCTTGAAGTATCAAAAGTCAGTGGTCTGTCTGGATAATGGTGAATCTTACTGCCTTAGTCACAAAATTCCAGACAGCACAGGGAATTGATAGAGACGGAGGTGGCAACACCTGTTATCTGTGTTTTCAAAACTAAAATCATAAGAAAAAATGACAAATGTCCAAAGCGCTGCAGCGAATGCCAGTGTGAGTTCAAAAAGTTCAACTTATATTTTTTATATTTTTTTAAATTTGCATATTTTCAATCTGTTGTAGGATCTACTGAACCGAGCCAAGTTTTTATAAACCACCAAAGTCATGCAGTCCGACTTAAATGTCAGTTTAGGTGAAATCTGCACAATTGAATTGGCATGTCAATTAAATGGTAAATGGTTGTACTTGTATAGCGCTTTTCTGCCCCTTTTTAAGGAGCCTTTGACAGAATTTCCACATTCACCCATTCACACAATGACGGCGGGAGCTGCCATGCAAGGCTCTAACCAGGACCCATCAGGAGAAAGGGTGAAGTGTCTTGCCCAAGGACACAACGGATGTGACTAGGATGGTAGAAGGTGGGGATTGAACCAGTAACCCTCAGATTGCTGGCACGGCCACTCTCCCAACTTCGCCACGCCGTCCCCATTAAGTAATTATGAATACGTTTAATTGAACTGGCTGCGCCCCATAGGAAGGTAAATTGGAATTACAGGACGTGGAATTTAATTATATGCAACTAAGAGAAATTCCAATTCAAACATTCCGTTTATTTTAAAATACTCAAAGTTAAATAGGAACTGTGCTTGCAATCATTATGAAAGACATGATAAAGGATACATGTTTTTAATGCATTCTAACTCTTAAATAAATGTAAATAAAAGTCTGCTTACAACAAAGCCATTGGGAGCTCCACTATTACGCCCATAAAATCCAATGAATAACAATTTTAAAAAGCACCAATAATACTCAATTTACATTTCCTGACTTGAATAGTAGCCAAATATCAGTGATATTGTTATAAGCGCTAATACAGACAAACTATTTATAGCAGCACCTTGATTGCTTCCTGTGTGCCTAGGTTTACATCAAATGTTCTGCTGCTTTCACTTTACCTCGCTCCCTGAAAGTTTATTCTAGATCATAAATCATGCCTCGCACTTGAAAAGTAGATGGCTGAGGATATAATCTGACAAGTTGGGACTCTTTGACAGCCATTTAGGGCCTGGAACTGGCGAGAACAACCCTGTTTCTGATTATGAGACCATTTTCATCTAGATCCCAGCAGTCTGCATCCTAATGACGGCAGACATTATACAGTAAGTGATGTGTTATTATGTTTTTGAGCAGAAATCAGTGATGGGAAATTAAAAAAGCGAACACTGTGATGCGTTTTTTTCAATTATTGCAATATGTATGCTTAAAATTATCAAAATATGTAAATAATAAATGTTATTATACATGTGCCAGTTATTACTTTACATATATACAAATATAATATGTATACGAAACCCTACCATGAATTGATTTACGCGGACCCCGACTTATCAATCAATCAGGTGTTTGGATGTTTTTTTAGGCTCTCTACAGGCAGAATTGAATGACTATAAGCTTTATTGCAAGCAGACCTTTTGAGCCCATTAATTTAATATTTAGAAAGTATTAAAAAAAAATGTCTGTCGTCATATATTTCATAATGATTATGACGGTGGGCAACATTCCAACAAAAGGTGCAGTTCACCTTTAAAAAATTAAGAGAGATATTAAGTATTTCTTTCCACCATTTTAATGTACAAGTCAATTTAAATGATCAGTTTTTAAGAGTTTGCTTTTTATTCTTAATTGAGTATTTACAATGTTTTTTTGTAATTAAAATACAATGTGTACAGAAGGGTTATAGTGACATTTTTGTGAAAAATTTAAAACGGTCATGTATGAAAATACTGTAAATAGGGCTGCAACTAATAATCGATTTATTCGATGAGAACAAAGCTTTCAAAAATGTATACAAATTGAGTAAATACTAGGAATACACAAACGGTGTTGTGTGGGTGGCAAACAGTAGAGATGTTTTATTGTTTAATTAATACACACATTTAGAGTAGAATTTCAAGGTTGGCGTGTATTTATTTGGATACAAGAATGATGATTATGGCAGGTAGAACAAGCATTATTTATTTAAACTGTTTTTCCTAAAATAGGCATTAAGCTATGCAGTTGTTTTTTTAAAAAAAAAAACATTACTAATACAATTACCCAATAAATAAATAAAAAAAACAATCTAAATCTGCAAGATTGTAGAATACACCAAAATTATAATTCTGAAATTCAAATGTACTTCCTTCAATTTGAACTGGAATTGCCATTTTACTTCCTGTTTGCATTGAAATTGAAATTAAGACCCAGATTTCATTAATACAAAAAGTAGTAATTGCAGTCAGTAAAAAGCTCACGACTTTTCAACCATACACTGTATTAGTGCTTAGGGGTGTTCTGATAGAACAGGGGTTGGCAACCTTTACCGCTCAAAGAGCCATTTCGACTCGTTTCACAAAATGAGGAAGACAATGGGAGCCGCAACTATTCTCGCCAATATCTGCTGGTGGCCATCTAGATGACAAGAATAAGGGCATGCTATGATGCCATTGCCTTAAACACCTTCTACAACATGTACAAACTGCTTGCCAGTCCAGCAACATGTTGTGATAGACTTCCGCGGATGCACGCACACCGACTGGAAGGCATACTGGGTACACAGAGTACACTGACGGTTGTGATATAAACAACTTTAACACTCCTACTAATATGCGCCACATTGTGAACTCTCACAAAAGAAGAATGACAAACACATTTCGGGAGAAAATCCTCACAGTAACACAACACAACAAATACCCAGACTCCTTTGCATCCATGACACTTCCTGACTGTTATACACCCCGCGAGCACCAAACCCCGCCCACCTCAACCACGCAGGGAGAGGGTTTGGTGCTCGCGGGGTGTATAACATAGTGCCACTCATAACTGAATGTCTTAGTAAGACATACAAGCTTGTTGCTGAGTTTCCATGACCTTTATTGAGTAAAACATGCTTGAAACTAGAATATCGAATGTTGCAAAGCTGTGTCATCAACACTCAAAAGTATAAAACTACATTTTTAAAGTAATAATTTATTTCTTCAAGCATGAAAAAAAATCAGGATTTTGACACAATTGTGTCTCATAACTAAAAGCCACATTTTCTTGTTCTATAAGCAGATAATTTTGCTTTGTTGAAATAAAATACCCCTAATTTTTGTATTTTTTGTTTTGTTTTTGAACACTGACTTTTTGCAGTGCACTATCCGACCAATCTCAGTCGTGGCAACTTATATTTCCAGCAATGCCCCACAATAGAGAGGTTTCAAAAACTTCTCATAGGATTATTCTACTAAATCCTCATGACAAAACGATAATCCCAACATGTGTTGAAAAGTCCACAAGTGTCCCAACAGGCATTGAGGAACAGACGCACGGACGAAGTATTGGGCAACCCAAAAGCCAAAAGGCCCCCAAGCACGGATGCTGCTGGTGCAGACGTATAAAAAAGTAATCACAACAGCCAGTGCATGTTAGCTCTAGATACCCGGGAGGGGAATTGTACTTCAAGCATTGATCCGGTCTCATAACAATGGAGGTGAAATCTCTTCGCAGGCGCAATAGACATCCCGTCTCTGCCGTGCACCTACACAATCAAATACAAACCCTTGTTTTCGACACCATCGCCGGCCCTCCACCTCCTCTTTTTTTCAAACGGGCAGAATCCATCAAAAAGGCAACATCTCTGTTTTGCCACCTGTGAACGTGCTGTACATCCATTTCATTTCCCAGTACCATTACACGATTCATGGCCGGCCAAATCCCTTTGCTATCGATTTCATTCCATTTATTTTTCGCCGTGTTTAAAAAAATAAAAAATAAAAACTCCCACACAGGGGAAAAAAAAACAAAAACATCTCTTGACAAATCAGTTCACCATTGCTCTTTTACAGTGTGTGTAGGCAGATTTAATATCCACTCATCATATTTAAAAACTGGAAAGGACAAATTTGAAATAGAAGTAATAAAAGCAAGCAGTCCAACTGCACCCCGTGTACGACTACTTTATAACACAAGCACATGCTGGTGGGGCCAAGCTGTCATCACACAATACACTTCAACAAAAAACAATCTTTCTAAAACAGAAAACATACTGGATTCCTTGACATATTGACCAGATAGCTGCACAATCACTTCATTTCTACTGCAAAATAACACATTTTGGAAAAGGCTACACTCATATTTTTTGTATGACCTATATGCAACATTTAGTCCAATACAAGAGCTGCTACAAAAAACATTTAAAACAATAAGTAATCTCAGTGTTGATGGACATTGCCAGGGAAGTCACTTCAATACCCAAAATATGATTGACACATGATAAGAACAATAACAACTTTCTTGATGTGCTTTATCAACAACTAGCTTTTGTTTTGATACAACTCTTGTATTGGATCTCATTAGAATACTTACCTGATCAGTGTGCAGTACATACAGTATACAATCTGTGTAATAATTTAAAAAAAAGGCATTCCGAATCTTATTTTTTATCTTCTGGAGCTCTCATGTGTGTGTGTGTACATATATATATATATATATATGTATATATATATATATATATATATGCATACATACTTACAGTGGGGAAAAAAAGTATTTAGTCAGCCACCGATTGTGCAAGTTCTCCCACTTAAAATGATGGCAGAGGTCTGTAATTTTCATCATAGGTACACTTCAACTGTGAGAGACAGAATGTGAAAAAAAATCCAAGAATTCACATTGTAGGGATTTTAAAGTATTTATTAGTAAATTATGGTGAAAAATAAGTATTTGGTCAACCATTCAAAGATCTCACTGATGGAAGGAGGTTTTGGCTCAAAATCTCACGATACATGGCCCCATTCATTCTTTCCTTAACACGGATCAATCGTCATGTCCCCTTAGCAGAAAAACAGCCCCAAAGCCAAAATGGATACATGGATGATACAGCAGAGGATTGGGAGAATGTCATGTGGTCAGATGAAACCAAAATAGAACTTTTTGGTATAAACTCAACTCGATGAGTTTGAAGGAAGAATAATACTGAGTTGCATCCCAAGAACACCATATCTACTGTAAAGCATGGGGGTGGAAACATCATGCTTTGGGGCTGTTTTTCTGCTAAGGGGACAGGACGATTGATCCGTGTTAAGGAAAGAATGAATGGGGCCATGTATCGTGAGATTTTGAGACAAAACCTCCTTCCATCAGTGAGAGCTTTGAATGGTTGACCAAATACAAATTTTCCACCATAATTTACAAATAAATTCTTTAAAATTCCTACAATGTGAATTCCTCACTTTTTTTTCCACATTCTGTCTCTCACAGTTGAAGTGTACCTATGATGAAAATTACAGACCTCTGTCATCATTTTAAGTGGGAGAACTTGCACAATCGGTGGCTGACTAAATACTTTTTTGCCCCACTCTACATACTGTATAAACATATACAGTATATATATATATATATATATATATATATATATATATATATATATATATATATATATATATATATATATATATACACACATACACACACATACACACACACACACGTATATGTTTAAGTACATTGTTTTTAATCTACGGAAGAATACAATAAACTGTGATGAGGACCTCACCTGTACTGCGTGACAGGGGGATTAGCCTTTGCGGAGCAGTGGAATCTCACCAGGTTGCCCTCGAGAACAGGCTGAGGATCCACTGAGAGATTGACAAGAGGGAGATCTGAAAGAAATACATAAAACCTAATGTATTACAGTGTCAGTGACCAATTGAACACCTCCCTCTGTGTACTGCACTGGAAAATATATATTTCCAATGTCAAACAGGACATGTCAAATTACCCGCTCATATGTAAACAACCTGTCATACGTCTATCATGATATCAAAACACTACTTTATTGCCTCTAATATTACAAGATTTCTTAGTCATTTGTTCTCCTAAAACGCTGACTATATCCTAATATTTCAACTTTTTTTCTGTAATTACGACTTTGTTCTGGATTTATTTCATTTTGTGTGACAATAGTCTTTGATAAAAGTTCAAAACACACAGAAAATAGGTCATTCATTTTAAGTTCTATTGTCATAAATGACATTTCCCTGCACCTTAATTGTATTCGTCATCCTTTTCTGCCGCTAACACAGTATTTTCTATTATATATTACCCAAAGTTAAGCCCTCTGAGGCCATATTTGAATCTTCCTCCCACCCACCTAAACCCTGATAAACAGTACGCATTCAAGCAGGAGAGCTACCTTGAATCATTATTAGGACGAGAATCAAAGGGAAACTTGACTCTGTAATCAGCTTGAGTAAATGGCAATTTGCTATGAAAAAATATTTGAATATTTCACGGTTAAATCCACGACAAATATAACAATGTGCAACATCAGAGAAACATAAGCATTCAGATTATGCAAATGGAATAAACAACTTAATGTATCCTAATTGGGAAAGGTGGGTTTCTTTTGAAGGTGCGTGTTCATTTCCATATCAATGGTGTCTCTTGTGAAAGAGTAAAAAAAAAAAAAAAAAAAAAACCTGTAGAGGCAGACAGTGAACGTGCAAGGTGGCGAATGAGTTTTGCAGTTTTTTGAAACAGATGCGGGCTGTATTTTGCAGCTGGGGGAAAAACTCTTCTGGTCATACATCAATGTAATCAGGCAAATTATTTATGGTGTAAAACGGTGTCTTACCAACTATACTTTATTGCATGACTTATTTAAAGAAATGCAATTACTGCATGGATATAGGCTCAGAGGCAAATATTTGCTCGCCAGAGCTTCAGCATAATACCACATTACCTTTTGCCATCTGTGGTTGTTGTGGTGTTGTGTTACAGCATCAAGAACGGTGGATTAGTCATTCGGGTAAAGAACTGGTTTTGGTGTTGATGCTTGTGCTGCCATCTGTTTCAAATGTGCACTGTCTTTTGCTCTCTGTGTTCAACACTTCTAATATAATAACAAGGGACTATACTTGGATGGGGATGAAGAGCAGCCCAACAACAGACAAACATTGCTGTTGTGCCGCCAAACAGGATTGTGTGTGTGTGTGTGGTTGCGAGTGGGGGTGGTTAAAATGTGCAGGGAAAACTGATTTTTTTTTTTTTTTTTTTTTTTTTTTTTTTTTTGCCCCGTGGCTGTGCAGATGTTCGGCACTCGCTCAGCTGCCCCAAAGCTCAAGAGACGGAAGTGCTCCAGCCAAATGCGCTCTTGTGAGAATTTAGTAGGGTATGGTACAAAAAAAGGCATGTGTTACATTCAAACAGAGTTAGTTTCATAGAGGCATGATGGACGCCACTGCCTGTTCTACGGCAGGGAAGCACAAAAAGCACTGTAAACAAGCAAAACTAAATATATAAAAATATATATATTTTTTAACAAATTAGTTTATTGAAAAAAAAAAGTGTTTTTTATTACATTAGCGGGGGGGGGGGGGGTATATTGTAGCGTCCCGGAAGAGTTAGTGCTGCAAGGGTTTCTGACTGTTTTTTCTGTTGTTGAGTTTAGTTTAGTTTATTAAGGATCCCCATTAGTCTACACCGCAGTGGAGACTATTCTTCCTGGGGTCCAGGCAAAAAACATCACACAACCACAGAACAAAAGATTAAAATGCAGTACAACATGATCCAATAATAAATTGTCATAATACAAAAATAGCAACAACAAAGAACCCAAAAAAAACTAATACATTTTGTTACGTAATAATTTTCATACCAAAGATAAAACTAGCAATATAAAAATAGATATACTGTATACATTTTTGCAAAAATAAAACAAAGAACCAATGGCCTAAAATATACACATTAGTGTACCAAAGACAAACAATAAGTGACGAAAAAGTATCATCCATCCATTTTTTGCTGCTTATCCCATAATCAATAAAATACTCAATAGTCAATAAAAACAGTCATGACATTGGGTACAATCTAGAATAATCTCTACGCAATACTTCTCCTTTTAGTCTATTCATAAAGCCCACTATGCTGGTGATTGATAGCAGATATTGTGGAAGTCTATTCCAGTAAGTGATTGCCCGATACATTACAGTCTTTTTCAAAACATCACTTTTGGGTTTAAGACGGGTGAGAGCACCTCTTTGGGCAAGCCTGGTACCGTAGTTGTGACTGTCACTGGCAAGCAAGAGCTGCCAGTGACAGTCACAGCTACTGTTGTGTTTATATTGTGTAACGGTGCGGATGTTCTCTCAAAATATGTTCATCATTATTGTTTGGTGTGGGTTCACAGTGTTCAACGTTGTTTATACGACTACCCTCAGTGTGACCTGTATGGCTGTTGACCAAGTATGCTTTGCATTCATTTGTGTGTGTGAAAAAACGTAGATATTATGTGACTGGGCCAGCGTGCAAATACAGTGCCTTTAAGGTTTATTGGGGCTCTGTACTTCTCCCTATGTCCGTGTACCACTCAGTACAGCGGCGTTTTAAAAAGTCATAAGTTTTACTTTTTGAAACCGATGCCGATAATTTCAGATATTACATTTTAAAGCATTTATCTGCCGAAAATATCGGCAGCCCGATGTTATCGGACATCTCTAATCAAGATACATTTTTTTTCAATCAAAATCAAATTACAGTATGTTATTTATGTAGTTTCATCATGTTCCTCGACTGATGTACTAACATTATGTGGATGATTTTGTACATATGTCGCATCATCTACAAAGATACAAATAATTTATATTGCGACATTCAGAACAGCTGTTTGTTTTACTAAAACATTTCAGGTTAATTTTTATACTTAGCAAACTCATCCCACGGTCCGGATAAAATCTGTTCGCGGGCCTGATTACGCCCTCAGGCCATACGTTTGTTACCCCTGGCTTATGATATAATGAATTAGACTAATTAAAAGAAGAAAATCATAAACAATGTCTCTCTCAACATGAAAACAATAGTTTTCATTCAATTTGGACATAGGGGACGACGTGGCGTAGTTGATGGAGTGGCTGTGCCAGCAACCTAAGGGTTCCTGGTTCAATCCCTACCTTCTACCATCCTAGTCACGTTTGTTGCGTCCTTGAGCAAGACACGTCACCCTTTCTCCTGATGGGTCGTGGTTAGTGCCTTGCTTGGCAGCTCCCGTCATCAGTGTGTGAATGGGTGAATGTGGAAATAGTGTCGAAGCGCTTTGAATTCCTTAAAAAGGTAGAAAAGCGCTATACAAGCATACTTGCCAACCCTCACGATTTTACTAGGAGACTCCCGAATTTCAGTGCCCCTCCTGAAAAACTCCCGGGGCAACCATTCTCCCGAATTTCTCCCGATTTCCGCCCTGACAAAAATATTGGGGGCGTGCCTTAAAGGCACTGCCTTTAGCGTCCTCTCTCACCTGAAAAGGAGATTATTATTTGTCTCCGTTATCCATAGGTTTATCTATAACCAATAAAGTAGGCAGGCACGGAGCTATTTCTCAACATGTGTTTATTCCAGCCGGCACGTTAATACAATGACACACAACATCTGGATTCCCATCATACATTGCTTGAAAACTACGGCAAGTAGTAATGTACAAATAGATAACGGAGACATGGCAACGGCGAGTAAAAAGAAGAAGTACGCTTGCAAGTTCCAAAATGATTGAAAAAAATAATTTCAGTTCATCCAGGACAGCTCGAAGGGGAAGTGATATGCAGCTGCCTGCAAATTTTTTAGATCAGACTTCTCCATTGAACACGGTGGCCGAACGGATAACTCATTCATGAACTGATTATTATATATATATATATATATATATATATATATATATATATATATATATATATATATATATATATATATATGTGTGAATATATATATATATATATATATATACATATATATGTATATATATATACATATAGATATATATACATATATATATATATACATACATATATGTGTGTATATGTATACACACACACATATATATATATATACACATATACATGTATATGTGTGTGTATATGTATACACACACACATATATACACATATATGTATATATGTATATATATATATATATATATATATATATATATATATATATATATATATATATATATATAAGAAATACTTGAAAATATATATACCCCCTGCTACCTTCCTAAACACCCCCCCATACCCCGAATCCGGAGGTCTCAAGGTTGGCCAAGTATGTATACTAATACAACCCATTTACCATTTAGTGAGAAATAAGGAAAAAAAGTCAGTACATTCACACTAAACCCACACTAAAGAAAAAAAAAAAAGGTCAGAAAATGGATTGTAAAAAGTTGCTCCCAGCATTGATTCCACCTCGACAGTGCCAGGTCAGAAATAAAAGCTCCATTTACCCTGTAAACCACAATAAACAATTATGTTCCTTTTGCTAACGATCAGCTAAGTGTATGTGTGTGTGTTTTCTCTCTCCGTTAGTCCATTTCCAATGACTACAGGCACCTATTACAGGGCCAAGTGGGTGTGTGTGTCAAAGCAATCTGCACTCGGCGCTGCAATGTCAGTCGCCCCGTTGGGTGTTTTTAGCCATGCAAGTGGTTAATTGCGTGGATAAAAATGTGGGCAGAGGGACTCTCGAAAGGCGAAAAATGACAGATGCGGTGCTGGA
This sequence comes from Nerophis ophidion, assembly GCF_033978795.1. Classification (NCBI taxonomy): domain Eukaryota; kingdom Metazoa; phylum Chordata; class Actinopteri; order Syngnathiformes; family Syngnathidae; genus Nerophis; species Nerophis ophidion. The sequence continues at coordinate 12,092,999 of NC_084628.1, read as the reverse complement.
GAGTACTGTCATAAAAAAAAAAAAAAAAAAAAAAAAAATCTAGCCAGAAGCTGAAGAGCAGCAAGGCAGACATTAAAGAGTAAGGGAGGTGCTGGGCATGGCAAGGCTCTTTTTTTTTTCCTTCTTTTTTTTTTTTTGCTAACAGACACACTGATACAACACATTGTCACAAAGCGCGGTACTTTTCAGTCATGCCAAGCCTTTGTTTTTTTTTCCCCCCTCCTGGTCCAGCTGCCAAGAGACTTCTGAGGACATAAATGCACATTACCATCAATCCAGGCACTAATTAATCTTCCCTTCAAATGAGTGAAGCACACTAACTGACCCATAAAAAGACCTATCAAGAAGAGGTGGTGCCATAATTACTGTTTTGAAGTCCCTCTATTGCTGCACGTTGAACCTGCAGTCCACACTATATCAATGGAACTTTACTTGAGAGTAGCCCGTGTGCAGCTTGTATAACAGGATATATCTAACATTGTGCTATTGGCGGTTCAACATGAATTGGAGCATGGTAACTTGGTCCGCATTGCAGTTTTTCAACATGATGATGAGCCCAAAGACACCTCCTAGGTGATCGAGTGTATTACTAAGGAAGCTGAAGGTTATGGAGTGAACTAGGAGAAGAAGGTGTCATGACATCCACCAGTAGGGATCAGTTCTAATGGTACCAACAAAGGTTTGTCACAACCACAAGGTACTGGTTCACATCAAATCAAACAGTGCCTTATTTTGATACCTTTGCTGCATGTGACATAAAGTGAACTTCTTCATGACTTTAGCTCTAGACTTCTTCTGTTTTTTTTTATATTGTCATTACTGCCACAAGTGGTGGAAAACTGTATCACAACTAAGGTTGTACGGTTCGTATAGTACCACGATACTAATGAATCATATTTGATACTATACCGCCTCTGAAAAGTACCAAAATGTAAACAAACGCCATTGGTGGATCTACACCTAATATCCACTGTAATGATACCAAGTACAGTAGCGTATCTAGTCGATACTACTATGATTACGTCAATATTTTTTTGGCATCGCAACATATTTTTTTATTTTTATTTTTTATATTATGTTTATAAACTCAAGAAATATGTCCCTGGTCACTTTGCATATGACCAATGTACGATCCTCTAATGACTTGGTAACAGATTGATAACCAAATCTGTGGTCTGATCCAAAACTTATGTAAAGTATCCAAACAGCAGAAGAATAAGTGATTAATACATTTTAAAATAAGTGAAGATAGAACATGCTAAAAGAGAAAGTAAGCAGATATTAAAAGTAAATAAACAAGTAGATTAATAATTCATTTTCTAACACTTTTCCTTAATAGTTTTGACAAAATAATAGAATGATAAATGACACACTTTGTTACTGCATATGTCAGCAGACTAATTTGTTTGTTTACTTACCAATAAAAGACAAGTTGTCTAGAATTGTTGACTATTGTATTTAAGGACTAAATTGCAATAAGAAACATAAGTTTAATGTACCCTAAGATATTTTGTTAAAATAAAGCCAATAATGCAATTTTTTGTGGGCCCCTTTATATGGAAAAGTATCGAACTATTTTTGGTACCGGTACCAAAACATTGGTATTGGGACAACACGTGTGCCTTATTTAGATACCTTTGCTGCATGTGACATAAAGTGAACTTCTCCATGACTTTAGCTCTCGACTTCTTCTGTTTGTTTGATATTGTCATTACTGCCACAAGTGGTGGAAAAGTGTATCACAACTAGAGTTGTACGGTATACCGGTGTTAGTATAGTACCGCAATACTAATGAATCATAGTCGGTACTATACCGCCTCTGAAAAGTACCGGTTGGTACTAAATGTATGGATGGATGTTTATGAATTCAAGAAACATGTCCCTGGATACATGAAGACTTGAAATATGACCAATGTATGATCCTGTAACGACTTTGTATCGGATTGGTACCTAAATGTGTGGTATCATCCAACACTAATGTAAAGTATGAAACAACAGAAGAATAAATGATTATTATATTTTAACATAAGTGTAGATAGAACATATTAAAAGAGAAAGTAAGCAGATATTAACAGTAAATTAACAAGTAGATTAATAAATCATTTTCCACCACCTGTCCTTAATAATTTTGACAAAATAATAGAATGGAAAATGACACAATATGTTAGTGTTAAAAAAAAGTTAAAGTCTCACTGATAGTCACACACACACACACACACACACACACACACACACACACACTAGGTGTGGTGAAATTACTGTCTGCATTTGACCCATCCCCTTGTTCCACCCCCTGGGAGGTGAGGGGAGCAGTGAGCAGCAGCGGTGGCCGCGCTCGGGAATTATTTTGGTGATTTAACCCCTTAATTCCAACCCTTGATGCTGAGTGCTAAGCAGGGAGCTAACGGGTCCCATTTTTATAGTCTTTGGTATGACTGCATATGTCAGCAGCTCAATTAGGAGCCTTTGTTTGCTTACTTACTAATAAAAGACAAGTTGTCTTGTATGTTCACTATTTTTTTAAAGACAAACTTGCATCAAGAAAAATATGTTTAATGTACTGTAAGATTTTTTGTTAAAATAAAGCCAATAATGCCATTTTCTGTTTGATTTAGCAAAGTAACGAAAATTATTACAATTATTTTGGTACTGGTACCAAAATATTGGTATCAAACAGATATTTATCGACGGCCCACAAGTTCACGCTTTTGGCCCAGCCTTATGGTTAAGAAACACCGCTCCAAAGTACATCCAAGTTTACTTTCGCAAGTATTATCCCTTGAGAATAACAACATGCTTGCTGCGTGGTTTACTGATGTATGGAATAACATTTTGAGAGACACAGTTGTCAACAGTCTTGGAGGAAGTTTTTTTCTTGAACCTTCGACCTTTAAGTACTTGACAGACACCGGCTTGATAAAAACTCCTTTTTCCGCATTAATGTATGAATGCATGAATGGCGGAGCGGGCGAAGCACTGTGGAGGCGTCGTGTGACAGCGCATCAATAATCTAGAGTGTTGATTCTTCGAGAACATCAAAGGAAGACGAGCTGGAGCGGTGGGGTCACAGGGCCGGATGGAAGGAGGTCTAAACAGTTCGATAGGTATACCAAGAAAGTGAATAGCAGATGGTGTTGTGGGAACAATCCGCCAACATCACTGTCTTTTTTTGTTTGCTGTATGTGGCGCCGACATGGATTGTTGTCTTTACAGCTCGGTCTGCAGCCTCTCCAGGTCACTGCAGACAGCTGTTCTCAAGTAGGATCAGACTCAGACATGAGGGTGCTTGGTGGAGCTCTTTGCAGACCATCTGCTTGTGGCTCGCCGTCCTAACAATATGAGCCCCGCACTGTCGCCCGGCTGGCTGACTTCAGTAGGACCACGCCGACTGGTAACCACGGGGTGTTTGGTGATCACCAGGCGCCGGACCAAAGAACAACACAGTGCTGCTTGACTTGAGTTTTGACCACACAAGCGCTATCAATCGAAAATGGCACAGACACAACTGTGCATTTACTACATATTTTACTTGATTATTTTTTTTTTTTTTTAGCATATATCCCCAAATAGTGACCTATACTCTAATATATTGATGTGAGTGTTGTGTCCTGAAAAAAACCTTGAGATATGACCCAGGAATGCATACTTGCCAACCCTCACGATTTTCCTGGGAGACTCCAGAATTTCAGGGCCCCTCCCGAAAATCCCCCGGGTCAACCATTCTCCCAAATTTCTCCCAATTTCCACCGGGACAACAATATTGGTAGTGTGCCTTAAAGGACCTGCCTTTAGCGTCCTCTCTCACCTGAAAATGAGACTATCATATACGTCTCTGTTATGCATAGGTTTATCTATAACCCATAACATATAGGCGGGCACGAAGCTATTTTTCAGTGTGTTTTTATTCCAGCCGGCACATTAATACACTGACACTCAACATCCGGATTCCCATCATGCATTGCTTCAAAACTATGTCAAGTAGTAATGTCCAAAAACATAACAGAGACGAAGCAGAAGAACGAAGAAGAGACATGGCGACGATGAGTAAGAAGAAGAAGTACGCTTGCAATTTCTAAAATGATTGGAAAAAAAAACAATTCAGTTCATCGAAGACAGCTCGGATTTCAAGGGTTATGCTGCCTGAAAATTTTGTAGATCAGACTTCTCCATGGCACAGAGTGGCAGAACGGATAATTTGTATATTTATCCCATCCATCCATTTTCCACCGCTTATTCCCTTTGGGGTCGCGGGGGGCGTTGGTGCCTATCTCAGCTACAATCGGGTGGAGGGTGGAGTACACCCTGGACAAGTCGGCATCTCATCGCAGGGTTAACATAGATATACGGACAACATTCACACTCACATTCACACACTAGGGCCAATTTAGTGTTGCCAATCAACCTATCCCCAGGTGCATGTCTTTGGAAGTGGGAGGAAGCCGGAGTACCCAGAGGGAACCCATGCAGTCATGGGGAGAACATGCAAACTCCACACAGAAAGATCCCGAGCCCGGGATTGAACCCAGGACTACTCAGAACCTTTGTATTGTGAGGTAGACACACTAATCCCTCTTTCACCGTGCTGCCCTCTACAGTATATATATATATATATATATATGTATATACAAATATTTATGTATACAATTATGTTGTGTTACATTAAATAAACCAGATGAATAATGACTATTGCTTTACCAAAATATCAACTTTAAGCGCAGATAAAAAGACTGCTTCACCACTTTGGTCATATTTTTTGCGCTTCTCCGTATGACTTTAGCTCCAGTCTCCTTCTGTTTGATTGGCATTGTCAAAGGGGTCAAACGTACGGCCCGCTTTTTTAACCTTGGAAACAGGCTTTTCCAAATATTAACACTGAATTAGTAATCGTACTATAAATTGTAATCATATTTAAAATCAATAATTATATCTAACTTACTTACAGTTTACACCCTGGTCAAATGATATGAAACCATGTTTTAATCACAAACATGTTTTTTATTTAACAAAGGCTGTTTAGAGAACAAGTACTAACCAAATATACTGCATAAGAACGGCGTGGCGCAGTGGGAGAGTGGCCGTGCGCAACCCGAGGGTCACTGGTTCAAATCCCACCTAGAACCATCCTCGTCACGTCCGTTGGGTGCTGGTTGGCGCCTTGCATGGCAGCTCCCTCCATCAGTGTGTGAATGTGTGTGTGAATGGGTAAATGTGGAAGTAGTGTCAAAGCGCTTTGAGTACCTTGAAGGTAGAAAAGCGCTATACAAGTACAACCCATTTATTATTTATTTATCATTTAAGAAGGTACTCAAATAAGTCACCAAAAATAAATGTATATATAATTATGTTGGGCTGGATTAAATAAACCAGATTAATGATGACTGTTTCCTTACTAAACTATCACATTTAAGTGCAAATAAAAATACTGTTTCCTTACTTTGGTCATATTTTTTTGCGCTTCTCTGTATGACTTTAGCTCCAGTCTTCTTCTGTGTGGTTGATATTGTCATTACTGCCACAAAAGGTGAAAATGTGTATTATTGAGTATTGCTGCCGCCCTTACGGACCACAAATGCACTGCAAAAAGTCAGTGTTCAAAAACAAGAAAAAAAAATACAAAAATTTGCAAAATTATCTGCCAATAGAGCAAGAAAATCTGGCTTGTCTTGACTTTCCAAAACAAGTAAAATTAGCTAATCTCCGCTACCTTGGTGGTAGCGGGGGGTGTATATTGTAGCGTCCCGGAAGAGTTAGTGCTGCAAGGGATCCTCTGCATTTGTTTTGTTGTGTTTATGTTGTGTTATGGTGCAGATGTTCTCCCGAACTGTGTTTGTCATTCTTGTTTGGTGTGGGTTCACCATGTGACGCGTAATTGTAACAGTGTTAAAGTGGTTTGTACGGCCACTCTCAGTGTGACCTGTATGGCTGTTGACCAAGTATGCTTTGCATTCAGTGTGTGTGTAAAAGCTGCATATATTTTGTGACTGGTTCGGCACGCAAAGGCAGTGCCTTTAAGGTTTATTGGCGCGCTGTGCTTTTTGAAACCGCTAATTTTGAAACCGCTAACTTTAAACCGATACCCTTAATTTCCGATTATCCAAATGCAATTTTAAAGTATTTATCGGCTGATAATATCAGACATATTTAATTTTTGCTCAATATGTTGAAAAATATTCTTAAATTAAGTGAATGCTAATGCCATTATCTTGACATAATGATATGCGCTCAGCATCATGTTTTGTTTTTTTATGCTTGAAGTAAGAAATTATTACTTTAAAAAAGTAGTTTTGTACTCGTGTTAATGAGACAGCTTCGCAACAGTTGATATTCTAGTTTCAAGCATGTTTTACCCAATATAGGTCATAAAATCTCAGCAACAAGCTGTAATATCTTACAGAGATCTTTTAGTACCAAAACATTTTAAACAAGTAAAAGACTCTAACCTAAAATCTGCTTAGTGAGAAGAATTATCTTATCAGACAGAAAATAAGCAAATATCACCCTTATTTGAGGTATTTAATCTTACTTAGCTTTCACTTTTTGTTGTGTGAGAAACAGATATTATATTGACCAAAAATAGTCCCTGGGCCGATGGCTAACAAAGTGGGAGCACTTGAGTAAAAACACAACACAATGAATAGAAAAATACAATATTCATGTGATTTTACCGGACAATAAAGCTAGAACTAAAATAGTCATGTATTACAGTCACGGCTTTGTCCTTGCACCAAGTCCTTTTGAAACAAATTTGCCGTCATCTGCTTGATTAAGCAGGGAGAGCATGTTGCTGACTCTGCTTAAAAAAAAAAAAGTATAAAAAAAACAATCCTCTCCGCAATCGCATGTGTACATGCTCCTTATTAATTAGTCCCAAGCATTGGCGCACGGCTCGGCTTGTTTGCGATGCAAACGCCGGGAGTAGCCTGGCAGCGCCTTCATCTCCAACACTTCCCATGTGGGTCAATGCTCCGCGGGTGCGGCGGGACTAGAAATGTTGGAGGAATATTCATGAAGTCGTGGGCAAAACATGCGGCGTATCGGATCCGTACCTAATGAAGGGACCAGTGCGGAGGCACAGTGGGATGAGTCTCAGTGATTAGTGAAGTCTAAGGGGAATAAGTAAAGTCATGCATCAGGGAGTTATAGTCGCCCATCTGCTCTCAATAATTACCGCCGCTTAATTGACTGCTATGGACCGAGCTGAAGTCAGCAGTCTATGTCCGGGATTTACAATCATACTTGTTGGCCTCTAAATCCTTCTCATTTCGCCAACATCCCCAGTACATGGTGTATTTAGATGCTAATGTTTTTAAACTCCGAGTCAGACCACGCCGGGCGGGGGTACGGAACTGAGGTGAACATGAATTGTGAGCACGTGGAAGGAAGATGCCCTTTTGAATGCACCGAATATGTGAAATATTAAAACCAGATGCTTTAGGGCAGGGGTCTCAAACTCAATTTACCTGGAGGGGGGCACTGGATGCAGAAACTGGGAGAGGCTGGGCCACAAGAAAAGATTTCTTAAAGGGGAACATTATCACAATTTCAAAAGGGTTGAAAACAATAAAAATCAGTTCCCAGTGGCTTGTTTTATTTTTCGAAGTTTTTTTCAAAATTTTACAGCTCCCGTAATATCCCTAAAAAAAGCTTTAAAGTTCTTGATTTTCTCTATTTGCGATGTGACTGTCCATTTCCCTGTGACGTCATACAGGGCTGCCAATGTAAACAAACAATGGCGAATACCACAGCAAGATATAGCGACATTAGCTCGGATTCAGACTCGGATTTCAGCGGCTTATGCGATTCAACAGTGTACGCATGTATTGAAACGGATGGTCGGAGTATGGAGGCAGATAGCGAAAACTAAATTGAAGAAGAAATTGAAGCTATTGAACGAATAGCTATTGACGCTATTCGGACGTAGCATGGGTGTACCTAATGAAGTGGCCCATAGCATGGCTGCCTTATTAGCATCGCCGATAAAATGTGCAGCCCAACGATCAGGACTTTCGCATCTTGTGACACTGGAGCAACTTAAATCCGTCGATTGGTAAGTGTTTGTTTCGCATTAAATGTGGGTATCTAGTTTCAACTGTACATAAAGCTAGCGTAAATAGCATGTTGGCATCGATTAGCATAGCATGTTAGCATCGATTAGCTGGCAGTCATGCCGAGACCAAATATGTCTGATTAGCACATAAGTCAACAACATCAACAAAACTCACCTTTGTGATTTTGTTGACTTAATCATTGCAAATGCCTCTGCAGGTTATCCATACATCTCTGTGCCATGTCTGCTTTAGCATCGCCGGTAAAATGTGGAGACACTCTGGAACATTCAATGGGGGTCTGGCGGCAGACACTTTCGCATCTTCGGGCCAGTGGTGCAACTTGAATCCCTCCCTGTTAGTGTTGTTACACCCTCCGACAACACACCGACGAGGCATGATGTCTCCAAGGTTCCAAAAAATAGTTGAAAAAACGGAAAATAACAGAGCTGAGACCCAATGTTTACAATGGGTTGAAAATGAAAATGGCGGCTCTATTACCTCGGCGACGTCACATTCTGATGTCATCCCCTCCAGAGCGATAAACAGAACGGCGTTTAATCCGCCAAAATTCACCCATTTAGAGTTCGGAAATCGGTTAAAGAAATACATGGTCTTTTTTCCGCAACATCAAGGTATATATTGACGCTTACATAGGTCTGGTGATAATGTTCCCCTTTAAGAAAATATAACATGCACTTTTTAATGAATTCACCTTCTTTGAATGGCTTTCCCGCCCTAGCAACATACTTGCCAACTCTCGTGATCCTTCCGGGAAACACCCGAATATCAGTGATCCTCCTGACAATCTCCCGGGGCAATCATTCTCCCGGTTTTCACCCGGACAACAATATTAGGGGCGTGTCATGATGGCACTGCTTTTGGCGTCCTCTACAACCTGTCATCTCGTCCGCCTTTCCACCATACAAACAGTGTGTCACATATTCTATGAGGCTTTTGCGGACCCACGGAAGTGACTGCAAGACATACTTGATCAACAGCCATACAGGTCACACTGAGGGTGGCCGTATAAACAACTCTATCACTGTTACAAATATGCGCCACACTGTAAACCCACACCAAACAAGATTGACAAACACATTTTGGGAGAAAATCCGCACCGTAACACAACATAAACACAACAGAACAAATACCCAGAATCCAATGCAGCCCTAACTCTTATATTGTTGATAGGGGGAAATCCAGGAGAATGATTACCTCTGGAGGGGCACTGAAAATTGGGAGTCTCCCGGAAAAATCGAGAGTGTTCAAGTATGACGCTGTAAAGCGCCATTCATAAAAAACTCGCAGGCCGCACCACCATTAAGTTTTCAAATTAGGGTCCGGGCCGCGTGTTTGAGAGCCCTGCTTTAGGGACAAAGCCGAGGTGAGAAAGGTTACAAATTATGTTACAGTAGAGTTTGGAATGCTTATTTTTTTGTGTGTGCATCGTGACATAATTTGCCACCGTGCAATGTTGCTCAACAAAGAAGGAGAAGGACGCCAGCTTGTGAATGTGAACATTAATAATACACGGTTTCAATAGGCTTTTTTTTTTATGGGAAAGCAAATGCAGTGTGTTTTAATGGATACTGTTTTATTTATTTTCTTGGGAAATATAGTTGAAGCGCCATTTTAATGGAGGCTCGTCAGGCATTTTATTAGGCACACCTGCATTATGTAATGACATTCCTGCAAAAAATGTCGTAGGTCATAGACAACCACAACATATCCGACCTGGCAATTTCTGTGTTTTTAAATACGTAATAACTAGTTGGGGTAGAACAAGGGTTAGTGCAGGGGTCACCAACTTTTTTGAAACCAAGAGCTACTTCTTGGGGACTGATTAATGCGAGGGGCTACCAGTTTGATACACACTTAAATAAATTGCCAGAAATAGCCAATTTGCCCAATTTACCTTTATTAAATAAATCTATATAAAATAAAAAAATGGGTATTTCTGTCTGTCATTCTGTCGTACGTTTTTTTTTTCTTTTACGGAAGGTTTTTTGTAGAGAATAAATGATGAAAAAACACTTAATTGAACGGTTTTAAAAGAGGAGAAAACAAAAAAAAAATTAAAATTAGATTTTGAAACAGTTTATCTTCAATTTTGACGCTTTAAAATTCAAAAATAGATACAATTAAGGGATAGGTTGATTGGCAACACTAAATTGGCCCTAGTGTGTGAATGTGAGTGTGAATGTTGTCTGTCTATCTGTGTTGGCCCTGAGATGAGGTGGCGACTTGTCCAGGGTGTACCCCGCCTTCCGCCCGATTGTAGCTGAGATAGGCGCCAGCGCCCCTCGCGACGCCAAAAGGGAATAAGTGGTAGAAAATGGAAGGATGGAAAAAATAGAGGCAGTACACTGGTAAGTGCTGCTTTTAGAGCTACTTTTACAACAGGCCAGCGGGCCACTCATCTGGTCCTTACGGGCGTCTTGGTGCCCGCGGGCACTCTGTTGGTGAGCCCAGGGTTAGTGCATGTGCCGCACAATACCAAGGTTCGATTCCCCGGGGTCTAATTGTGTGGAGTTTGCATGTTCTCCCCGTGACTGAGTCGCAACTCCAAAAACCTGCACCTGGGCATTGGTTGATTGGCAACACTAAATCAATCAATCAATCAATCAATGTTTATTTATATAGCCCTAAATCACAAGTGTCTCAAAGGGCTGCACAAGCCACAACGACATCCTCGGTTCAGATCCCACATATGGGCACGGAAAAATCACAACCCAGTGGGATGTCAATGTGAATGAGTATGAGAAACCTTGGAGAGGACTGCAGATGTGGGGGACCCCTCCACCCCCCTAGGGGGAACCGGATGCAATGGACATCGAATGGGTCTAACATAATATTGTGAAAGTCCAGTCCATTGTGGATCTAACATAATAATGAGAGTCCACTCCATTGTGGGGGCAGCAGGAGACCATCCCGAGCGGAGACAGGTCAGCAGCGCAGAGATGTCCCCAACCGATGCGCAGGCTAAATTGCCACTAGTGTGTGAATGTGAGTGTGAATGTTGTCTGTCTATCTGTGTTGGCCCTGCGATGAGGTGGTGACTTGTCCAGGTTGTACCCTGCCTTCCGCCCAAATGCAGCTGAGATAGGCTAACGCAGTGGTCCCCAACCTTTTTGTATAAGCGCTTAATAATTTGTTCCGCGGCCTTTTTTTTTTTTTTTTCTTTGTCATGAAAAAGGGACATTTTTGTCATGAAAAAGGGAGGTTTTTGTGGTTGGTGCACTCATTGTAATGATTATTGTGTTTTTATGTTGATTTAATAAAAAAAATAAAAAAAATATATACATATTTTTATTTTTTAATAAAAATGAATTTAAATGATAAATGGGTTGTACTTGTATAGCGCTTTTCTACCTTCAAGGTACTCAAAGCGCTTTGACACTACTTCCACATTTACCCATTCACACACACATTCACACACTGATGGAGGGAGCTGCCATGCAAGGCGCCAACCAGCACCCATCAGGAGCAAGGGTGAAGTGTCTTGCTCAGGACACAACGGACGTGACGAGGTTGGTTCTAGGTGGGATTTGAACCAGTGACCCTCGGGTTGCGCACGGCCACTCTCCCACTGCGCCACGCCGTCCCTTTTAAAAAAATGTCTGCGGCCCGGTACCAATCGTGGATGGGGACCACTGGGCTAAAGCACCCCCTGCGACCCCGAAAGGGACAAGCTGTAGAAAATGGATGGATAAATTTCAATTGGATGTTGCTACTTTACACTTTACCGACCTAAGACAGTTAAACCCATGCTGCTGGTCTACACTCATACAAGTTTTTTTTTTTTTTTCCCAGGGTTAAGGTTAGGCAGTTATGTGCCTAATTTACCAAAATAATACAGTTAAAGACTATTTATCTCAAAAAGTTACAGTGCAGTTCTGCAAATAATACAAGCTTTATACTGAACTGGGCTTCAACATATGCGTTCTTTTAGCTTCATATGTTTATTCCTGTTTGTTAAAGTTAAACTACCACTGATAGTCACACACACACACACACACACACACTAAGTGAAATTTAACCAATCAATGTTTATTTATATAGCCCTAAATCACAAGTGTCTCAAAGGGCTGCACAAGCCACAACGACCTCCGCGGTCCAGCGCCCACATAAGGGGCAAAGAAAAACTCAGAACCCAGTGGGACGTCGATAAGAATGACTATGAGAAATCTTGGAGAGGGCCGCTAATGTGGGTAACCCCTCCCTCTAGGCGAGACCGGATGGAGTGGACGCCGAGTGGGTCTGACATAATATTGTGAAAGTCCAATCCATAGTGGCTCTAACATAATAGTGAGAGTCCGGTCCATTGTGGATCGAGCATAATAATGAGAGTCCAGTCCATAGTGGGGCTTCACGGTGGAGGAGGGGTTAGTGCGTCTGCCTCACAATACGAAGGTCCTGCAGTCCTGGGTTCAAATCCAGGCTCGGGATCTTTCTGTGTGGAGTTTGCATGTTCTCCCCGTGAATGCGTGGGTTCCCTCCGGGTACTCCGGCTTCCTCCCACTTCCAAAGACATGCACCTGGGGATAGGTTGATTGGCAACACTAAATTGGCCCAAGTGTGTGAATGTGAGTGTGAATGTTGTCTGTCTATCTGTGTTGGCCCTGCGATGAGGTGGCGACTTGTCCAGGGTGTACCCCGCCTTCCGCCCGATCGTAGCTGAGATAGGCGCCAGCGCCCCCCGCGACCCCGAAAGGGAATAAGCGGTGGAAAATGGATGGATAGACAGTCCATAGTGGGGCCAGCAGGAAACCATCCCGGGCGGAGACGGGTCGGCAGTGCAGAGATGTCCCCAGCCAATGCACAGAATAACGCTCTACATTTGACCCATCCCCTTGTTCCACCCCCTAGGAGGGGAGGGGAGCAGTGAGCAGCAGCGGTGGGCGCGCTCACGAATCATTTTGGTGATTTAAACCCCAAATGAATTAAGGGGCTGTTTGTTACATTTACACAGACAACAAGAGGGTGCTAATTTTCTAATGTATTTTACACAGTATATCCCGCCCTCTTTCAGCTTCTCGTACATAATACGTAAATACGTACCTATGTAGTACATACACGCGCATTAACTTTATGTGCTGTTAGCTAATAATAGTCATTTGGATAGCTCGCGTTAATTGTCAATGAATGTACAGTATATTCTATCATAGCAAAAACATGACTGCAAATTGTTCATTGCTTTGAAAATATAGGCAATTTTCTGTTAAACCCCTAATGGTAGCAAAAGCTAGCAGGTGGTGTTGTTTTTAAAATGTTTTGCTTCTGAAAATGTTACTGTGACCAATTTGCAAACAGTTTCTTTAAGTAGCTTTTAACCCAGTTCAAGGCCACCCCTCGATTCTGTATTGTTCAAATGTTTTTGGATATTGTGATTATGTCAAACGCTTTTTGTTAGGTCTACAGACATTTCATGAACAAGTAAAATGCCTTTTAGACAGCCAATATAGATACCAAGGTTGTTTTTTTAATAATTTGTCAATAATTTGAGAAGTTTGGTAGAAAGGAATAATAATACACAAATGTTGTATTTTACGGACTATAAGCCAACATTTTTTCCAACCCTTTGAATCCTGTGGCTTATAAAAACGGCGCGGCAATTTTTCAAAATATTTTTTCCTGCTAACGGCCATGATGTTTACTTTTCACATTACACCAAGAGACACTAAAATGATGTGTTATGATTTGTCCTATGGCGCCATCTTTTGGGCGAATTTGCTCACTGCAGGTGCTGCTGGTTTAAGATCTACTACCTGTTTTGTACCTTGACCTGGAGGTATTACGGTCCATTGCGTTTCAACTCGAAACGATTCTTCAAGCATCACTCTGAGCAACGAGTGTAAGTTTTACAATACAACTAAAACAATTCATACTTACTATACTAAACCGTCCCATGCTTGATGTCTGTAGGAGTGTTCTCATGCATAATCTTACATGTTACTGTAATGTAATCAAGCTGGCGTCGTTAGCATTAGCAAATATGCTAACATGTTTAAGAGAGTGTGTTAGTACAGTTGTATTAACTTAAAATAGCATTATTTTTATATTGTTTTCCTTTTTTTCTAAATTTACCAAATCGTCATTGTAAAGTTATCTAGTTTGTTTAGCTGATTGGAGAAACAGCTTCTGCAGCTAATGGGTCCATGCACGAACTTATGTTTTTTTTGATCAGCCGTTTTACTCCCGTGCTACAGACACTGTATAAAAACAATTTAGGTATGTATTGTACATAAATATTTACAAAACATTTGATACCGGTATATGTCCATGGCTTATAGTCTGGTGTGGCTAATATCCATCCATCCATCCATTTTCTACCGCTTGTCCCGTTCGGGGTTGCCGGAGCCTATTTTAACTGCATTCGGGCGAAAGGTGGGGTACACCCTGGACAAGTCGCAACCTCATCGCAGGGCCAACACAGATTTATTTTTCTAACATTTGGTGGGTGCGGCTTGAATAATGATGCGCTCTATAGCCCCGGCCGGATAGTACGGTAATATGAAAATGTATAAAATATTGACATTTTTTTTTCTCTCTCTCCCTCTTTATCTCTGTATTTGCATTCACATATGTGAGCATTGATGCTTAAAACCATCTCGAAGCTCAACCATGGGTTCACCTCAGCATGCAGATACAGACAGCTATGCATGTACTTATTGTGTGACCTATTTAAGGAAAGCACACTTTTGCACACCTTCTTGTAGCTCAAACTGTCACAAATTTACACTTTCTGCAGCTCAGGGAGCAAAAAAAAAATTGTAATAATAAAAATAAACTGTCTGTGGCCAGGCAGCCAGTTATATAACACAAATTAACCAGATTGTGAAAAAGAAACAATTAGCTGTTATTAGAAATAAGTTAGCTGCGGTGTTATTTACTGGCATAGACACGATACAAAAATGAGTGGTGATTGTGATGCATGCATAGCACATCCTGTTCAATTTATGATGCAAACACATGTTAAGAACTTCCTCACTGAATGGCAGAATGCCTTTTTACCACTCTCGAGCTGGCTGTGGCCCAATTCCAAGCATAGCCAGAACGTTTCAGATCATGCAGGCTTTTGGAGAACATCTCTGAATGTGTCTGAGGCTCTTTCAGCTGTATCGGATCTTTCAGCAAAAAACAAAGAAGGTCCCGAACGTGTTGGTCGGTTAAATATAACATTGGCACCCAGACAGGGTTGCGGACCTTTTGTAGGACACTTAATGTAATACAGAATGTGTTCCAAGAGGCTGTCCGACCTTTGATACAGGTTCACTACAAAATGCAGGTGCCTCTCAATGTATATTGGCATGCTATGCAACAAGGTCATTTATTCCAGTGGTTCAATTTAGTTCACATTTGTGGTCTGGAAGGCAGAACACTGACTTCCTGTATCGTGACATGTTTTTCGATGCTAATCATCATTTTTTTACACAGCCGGTTCTTTTTTTGGTGTCACGTGTTTTATTTGTCAAAGGAAATAATTGGCTGTAGTGAATAGTAAAGCAGGACCGTCCCTGCCTAAATTTGAGCCCTAAACATCATTTTATTTCCAGCTCCCACCCATTACAATTTATTTTCTGACTTTTTATTAATGCGCAACAATTTATATAGTTTTTGTTATTAATTTGTGTGGAATTTGATGCACGTTTTTCCTAAAATTAATTCACTGGTAAGAAATTGTTCAAGTGTTCAGGACTTATGCAGATCCCAAATATACATCAGCAGGTACCAATAAGTAAAAAAAAAACAGTTGGTTTTGCATAACAGGGCGAAACAAAATTCCAGATAATATGTCTGCTAACATACCTTTTTGGGGTGCCATTATCATACCCGTGTATTAAAGCGGTGTGGCTCGGCAGCCTACCAAAGTCGTACTAAAACATTTTGACAGATTTTTAAATGCTGTGTTTAATGTTCCATAGTATCAATGAAAGAGCTATGTTTTTGTTCTTGTTTGTTTAATGGCTAGCTTCATTTATAGAACAACAAACATCAATCAAACTGCAGCCCACAAGTATCGCTTATGTGTGACTGCCATCAACTGGACATACTTCTTACACCGTGTACCACATACAATCGGTTTGAGGTCAGTGAGCACAACCAGAATTAACAAAACAATAAGGTGTTAGTGTTTTCCCGATACCAACATTTGGTACCGGTACCAAAATTATTTTGATACTTTTTTTGGTGTCACATGTTTTAATTGTCAAAGGAAATAATTGGCTGTAGTGAACAGTAAAGCAGGACCGTCCCTGCCTAAATCTGGGCACTAAACATCATTCTATTTTCAGCCCCCACCCATTACAATTTATTTTCTGACTTTTTATTTATGTGCAACAATTTACATAGCTTTTGTTATTAATTTGTGTGGAACAACTTTTATAGTCAAACTTGTATTGAATTTGATGCACGTTTTGACCTAAAATTAATTCATGGGTAAGAATTTGTTCAAGTGTTCAGGACTTATGCAGATCCCAAATATACATCAGCAGGTACCAATAAGTAAAAAAAAAAAATTGGTTTTGCTTAACAGGGCGAAACAAAATGCCAGATAATATGTCTGCTAACATACCTTTTTGGGGTGCCATAATCATACCCGTGTATTAAAGCGGTGTGGCTCGGCAGCCTACCAAAGTCGTACTAAAACATTTTGACAGATTTTTTAAATGCTGTGTTTAATGTTCTATAGTATCAATGAAAGAGCTATGTTTTTGTTGTTGTTTGTTTAATGGCTAGCTTCATTTATAGAACAACAGACATCAATCAAACTGCAGCCCAGAAGTATCGCTTATGTGTGACTGCCATCAATTGGACATGCTTCTTACACCGTGTACCACATACAATCGTTCTGAGGTCAGTGAACACATCCAGAATTAACAAAACAATAAGGTGTTAGTGTTTTCCCGATACCAACATTTTGGTACCGGTACCAAAATTATTTTGATACTTTTTTTGGTGTCACATGTTTTAATTGTCAAAGGAAATAATTGGCTCTAGTGAACGGTAAAGCAGGACCATGCCTGCCTAAATCAGGGCCCTAAACATCATTCTAATTTTAGCCCACACCCATCACAATTTATTTTCTGACTTTTTATTAATGCGCAACAATTTATATAGTTTTTGTTATTAATTTGTGTGGAACAACTTTTACAGTCAAACTTGTATTGAATTTGATGCACGTATTTCCTAAAATTAATTCACTGGTAAGAAATTGTTCAAGTGTTCAGGACTTATGCAGATCCCAAATATACATCAGCAGGTACCAATAAGTAAAAAAAAAAGTTGGTTTTGCATAACAGGGCGAAACAAAATGCCAGATAATATGTCTGCCAACACGTACCTTTTTGGGGTGCCATAATCATACCCCTGTATTAAAGCGGTGTGGCTCGGCAGCCTACCATAGTCGTACTAAAACATTTTGACAGATTTTTAAATGCTGTGTGTAATGTTCTACATCTATGGTTTTGTTATTTTTTGCTTACTGGCTAGCTTCATTTATTGAACGACAGGCATCAATCAAATTGCAGTCCACACTTATCTCTTATGTGCGGCCGCCATCAACTGGACACACTTCTTACACTGTGTACCACATACAATTGGTTTGAGGTCATATATAATAAAAAAAATAGGGCGCTAGCGTTGTCCCAATACCAACATTTTGGTGCCGGTACCAAAATTATTTTCATACTTTTTTTGGTACTTTGATACTTTTCTAAATATAGGGAATCACAAAAAATTGCATTATTGGCTTTATTTCAAAAAACAATCGCATGGTACTTTAAACATACAGTATGTTTCTTATTGCAAGTTTGTCCTTAAATAAAATAGTGAACAACTTGTCTTTTATTAGGAAGCAAGCTAACAAAAGCTCCTAATTTAGCTGCTAACGTATGCAGTAACCATTGTCCATTCTATTATTTTGTCAAAATTGTTAAGGACAAGTGGTAGAAAATTGATTATTAATCTACTTATTCATTTACTGTTAATATCTGTTACTTTCTTTCTGAACATGTTCTATCTACACTTCTGTTAAAATGTAATAATCACTTATTCTTCTGTTGTTTGGATGCTTTACATTATTTTTGGATGATACCACAAATGTGGGTATCAATCCGATACCAAGTCGTTAAAGGATCATACATTGGTCATATTCAAAGTCCTCATGCGTCCAGGGACATGTTTCCTGCATTTATAAACATAATATACATTTTTAAAAACGAAAGATGTTGTGATGCCGAAAAAATATTGACGTAATCATAGTAGTATCGACTAGATACGCTCCTGTACTTGGTATCATTACAGTGGATTTTAGGCGTAGATCCACCAATGGTGTTTGTTTACATTTTGTTGGCGGTGAGCTACGGTGTGTAGTGAAACATGTTTAGCTATTCCTTATTCTGTAGGGATGATACTTGTAAGAAACATACTTTTTTTGATTATTAGTGATTTACAAGTAGCTAAAAGACTGCCGACTGCTCGCTATCCATGTCTTAATTCACCTCTTCCGGTGGGCGTTTCAGTGTTATAGCTTCACTTTTATTGTTAGTTTTTAAGCCAAAATGCATCCGTTCTCTCTTTTCTGTCTACACACTGTGTCTGCTTGTAAGTACTCCGTGGTCGTGCGCTGTCGAACATGCTCGTCTACTCGTAAACCAGCAATGATATGACATGACGATGAAGAAGTGCCGGGGTGTGGTGGACCGGTACTTTTCAGAGGCGGTATAGTACCGAATATGGTTCTTTAGTATCGCAGTACTGTACT